>NW_024538390.1:0-8477 GCF_016628075.1 Suillus paluster
GAGGAATGGAGGGGGGAAGGGGGGGGGGGAATGGGGGAATGGGGGAACAGGGGGGGAACAGGGGGGGGAACGGGGGGAGGGACGGGGGAACTGGGGGGGGGGGAACGGGGGGGGAACGGGGGAACGGGGGGGGAACGAAGGGGGGGGGGGGAGGGGGGGGGGGGGAGGGGGGAGGGAGAGGGGGGGGAGGGGGGAGGGGAAGGGGGGGAAGGGGGGGGGGAGGGGAGGGAACGGGGGGGGGGGGGGGGACGGGGGAACGGGGGAAACGGGGGGAACGGGGGAAGGGGGGGGGGGAGGGAAGGGAGGGGGGGGGAACGGGGGAAGGGGGGGAGGGGGAACGGGGGGGGGAACGGGGGGGCGGGGGGAACGGGGGAAGGGGGGGGGAACGGGGGGGGACGGGGGGGAACGGGGGGGGAACGGGGGGGAACGGGGGGGGGAGGGGGGGGAATGGGGGGAACGGGGGATGGCCGACCTAGGGAGTCAATCCCTAGGCCGGCTTTAACAGGAGTTGACTAGGATCAGGCCTAAGTCAAGAACAGAAGAGCAGGGCTTAGAAAAGGTAATGTTCAGACTGAGTATCTACAGACAAATGTACATATGTTTATACTCTAAGTGATGAGCATAGCATAGCAGAGGGCTATGTGCTGAGTGTACAGGATTACAATAGGATGACTGAGACATACGAGAATAAGGCTTGGGGAACAGTATGTACGACAGATCAGAATCACTAGGGTATAGGGATTACTGGTGATCCAAAAAGCAGAACTATGATACTAAACAGGGATAGGACCAGTTGAGTGGTTCCTAGTCTAGGAGTGGACCGGTGAGTGGTCGGACAGACTAACAGTCGGGTGGGGGAATATGAGCGGAACTGAAGGACCCCTGTGGGTCGGAAAAGTGGAGGGAGTAGGAGTAGGATCGGGTGGAGGAGGAACCCCAGATAGGGTCGGATGGAAGGGGTATGGGGTCAGAGGACATAGGGGTAGTGTTGGAAAAGCGGAATGGGGTCAGGCAGAGGTAGCAGGGCTAATCCTGCTGAGATGCACTTCATGCATTGTTGGGGAAGGAGGAATGGAGCGGACGGGGAAACAGGGGGTCGGACCAGGGGTGGGGATGTTCACAGGTGGTATTGGAGGTGCTCGGATCCGGTATATGACACACCCATGGCATAGACCTCGTAACCAGTCTGGACTACGTCTTTGAGATTGTTAAGTGCTTGACGTAGTCAGACTGGTCGATCTCAGAGAAACTTGGCAGGAGCAGCGAGGAGTTTGAAATTTGACAGATGCTGGTGATGCCAATTTAGGTAATCGTTTGTATTTTGTACAGCATTGACACAAGTCCTTCGTTCGCACCTTAAGCAAAGTATTGTATGCCTCTCAAACATCATAGTCCATCAAGCAACAGTACTTTACATCTAATAGGACGATAAAATGATACCTTTTCATGCCTTTCACCAGCCCATGCAACAATATCAGCCACCTGTTGAGCCTTTGATTTGGATTGTCAATCCTTCGAGCCTCGACATTGATGAAAAAATTCTTGTGGTCCTAAAAATCCTTCGTGGGCTTCGGATGACAGTCATGGACCTCATGTTGCACTCTATCTTGAATAAGACCTCCATGCCACCTTGGAAAGAAGGTTTTTTTCGAAGCAAGGCCCTTGTGCAGTTTCTCAATGTGTTGGATGCTGATGAGTGAGCGAGCAAGCAACTTTGTATTGTTTTATGACCAATTGCTATCAAAATAGTCACCAATGAGGTTGACGCTGAGATGGAGGCTGCTAAGGATATTTTTGGCATGTCATCAAAAGATGTCACCCCCAAACTACTCCTCTCATTTGACCTTGATGCTTTGCTCACGGCGTGACTACGAGAAACCACTCTGTGGCTACAACGCATCCTTTTGTCAGCGATGCAGACAGCACAAGGAAGAGTTGCCGAGAAGAGGGCAACAAGAACATCGACCGGGAGTTGTAGCAGTACTTCAGCAAGCTTGCCATATGCTGTGCGGAATGCAAGCTTCTCACCTGGCTTGGGCTCTCCAGCCGTGATGATAAATGTGCTTCATCAACGAAAAAGAAACTGATTCATTTGATGAAATTCTGGTCCTTTAACATCAGTGCGAGACGTGGAATATGACCACCTTCAGGAAAAAATTGCTCGGGTGCAACAATGAGGTTACAGAAAGCTCCTGTGTACATGTGCTGGAGGAGAAGATCACGCTAAAGTCATCTAGGACAATGACTGCACATACATTCCAAAGATTCTTGTCAGATGGAGTATCACAATTAATTGCGATCAAAGGAATGCCGTACTGCTCAAACTCCTGAACCTGTGATTCACAAGGACAAATTTGACATTTTTAAGGTGATTAAATTGTAAATTCACCATACATGATCATGCTGCAGCAGTTCAAAGGGGTGATGGTGATGGCTGTCTTGTCCGGAGAAAGAAGTAAAGGCAGAATCATTGTGAGGGTCTTTCTGGAGCCTGTTGCAGCTCGAAGTACAACATGTCTTGCAGAAAGTAATGATATGAGGCATCTGAGCTGGAACAATTTCGGATGTTGCAATCCTTGGAAAGAAAATCGAGTTGCGAGAAGGCCTCGAGAACTTGCTGGTGTTGTGTCATTGAAAGGGCACTCATAAAGTTTGTTGGGAGATCTTCAATTGCATCTCGAGCAGCGAGTGATAAAGGTCGTACAGAACTCATGGTTGAAACTTAACATAGCATATAGTCTGAGCAAGAGCAGACACATAACTTGTAAGTACTGTATGATCACAAGTACCTCCAGCAGAACCGGCATCTGTCAAATTTCAAACTCCTCGCTCCTCCTGCCAAATTTCTCCGAGATTGACCAGCCTGGCTTCACCACTCAACTTGTCCGTGGTATTAGTAAGCCAGGCTGGTCATGAGCCTACCCATGGCACCCAAGAAGACAACTTCAGCTGGCCCTCGTCCAGCTACTCGTGCCAGCACTGGCAGTTCAGGAACAAGAGTCAAGCCTACACCTCAGGGTGCTGTTAAGGTTGTGCTCAAGGGAAAGACTACTCAAAGGGCTTCGGCTTCAGCTTGTGCGCTGCGCCCCTTACCCGAGTACGTGCCCTTAATTTCCGAGGGGCAGAGGGGAAGTCCGACGGAAGTCCGGGGAGTTCTGGAGGACAAATGTCGGTGGAGTTCGGTGGAACTCCGGAAGACTATGTGGGGACGGAGTAAGGCTACTACAGAAGTCCGGAGTAGAAACAGAACAGATGTTAGACTACCCTAAGGTAGAGCCGGAGGATTAGTCCTAAGGTTTAACCCCTAAGACTTGGAGGTGGACAAGAGATGAGACTCAAGTCCAGAGATTGCAGGAATGAGCAGAACTAAGATGATATTTGAACTGAGGAGTTCCAGAGTATTACAGGGGTTTATATATTGTAGGTATCATGTAAGTAAATCAGTCAGCAAAGGTAAGGGCTATGCATGGAGCATGTGGAAAGTCTATTAGTAAGCGTATAACAGATCAAAGCAGTGAAGTCGGAAATGAAGTAAGAATGGACAGATCAGTAAGCATAGCGGAGAAGGACATAACCGGTAACTGGAGCAATAGCTATTCTAAAAGGAGTTAGGGGTGAGTGCGGAGATGAAGGCGGAGCACTGGGCGAAATAACAGGACAGAGGACCAGACTTTAGTGGTGGGGTTCTGGAATTCTGGATCTGGAGGTATGGGATATGACATGAGCTCTCTGCACTAATTGCATTAATAGTCAGGTTTCTTGATTTTTGAGGGCATCTCTCTAAGAGCAAGAATTGCAATTACAGTGGCTCAAAAAACTGTCCACATGTTTTCACATTTTTCACTATCTATGATATTGTGTGAGAATATACAAACACATCAAGGATATGCTGGTACCACATTGTAGTACTACTTCAGGGCTTCCAATTGAGCCTTATGGCATGGGAATCAGTCGAGATATAGTGGAGATATGAGGCTTACAAAATGATGACTCATGCAGACAGTTTTTGACTCAAGTATTTTACAGTGATAATCAGGTATTCTAGTACACTGTGTGACCTCCCTTGGCTTTAATTACTGCCTCTATCCTTCTAGGCATACTCTCAATCAATTTCTGGCAATAATCTGCTGTAATCCTTGCTCATTCCACTGCTACACTCTCCCATAGCTTCTATACTCCTTTAGAGGGGGTTTCATAGGCTTGAAGCTTCTTCTTAAGTGTTCCCCAGAGATGTTCAATGACATTGACATCAGGGGACTGTGCTGGTCAGTCAAGAACATTGATACTATGTTCTTTAAACAATTGTCTGGCTCTCCTAGATGTGTGCTTGGGATCATTATCCTGTTTGGAAATGATGTCTTTTTCATCAATCCCTGATTCAGCTATGCTAGGCAGTAAGTGGTCATTTAGAATGTCTACATACTGCTCAGCATCCATCCTCCCCTCAACTTCAGCAAGCATACCCACACCATTTCATCCCATACAGCCCCATACCATTGGAGAACCTCCTCCAAATTTGACAGTCTCACTAACCTCTCTGTCTGTTAGAAAATCCCTCTTCTTTTTCCATGCATATACCTTCCCATCTGACCCAATCCTATTGATTTTGGTCTCATCTGACCATATAACATGCTTCCAGTCCTCTACAGTCCAGTTTTGATGGGCCAAGCCAAAGGTAGTCTTCTCTGCCTATGTTTGATAGAGAGAAGAGGCATTTCTTCTTTGTTACTGCCTTGAGATGAGCTGCCTTGAGAAAATTCCTCACAGTTTGTGAAGAGACAGTGGTGGTGATGGTGGAATTGATATAATGGGTGGCTTGGACGGCATTATTAGCCTTTCCTGTAGTGATATGTTGAATGATAGCCCTCTTATTAGCAGAGGTGGATGTCCTCCGCAAGAGTTTTCCTTGTCCATGTGGCTTTCTTTGATACACTTGGCCACAGTAGACTTGCATACTTCAGTTCTAGAGGAAATTTGATGAGCAGAGATGTCACCATAGGACAAAGAGAGGATATTATCCCTTTGAGCAGAGGAGATGGCTTTCATGGTGATTATGACCATGACACATGAGACATTCTGGTTTATATAGTTAGATATAGTTTTAAGAGTATACCTAGAAGGATAGAGGCAGTAATTAAAGCCAAGGGAGGTCACACAATGTACTAGAATACCTGATTATCACTGTAAAATACTTGAGTCAAAAAACTGTCTGCATGAGTCATCATTTTGTAAGCCTCATATCTCCACCATATTTCGACCGATTCCCATGCCATAAGGCTCAATTGGAAGCCCTGAAGTAGTACTACAATGTGGTACAAGCATATCCTTGATGTGTTTGTATATTCTCACACAATATCATAGATAGTGAAAAATGTGAAAACATGTGGACAGTTTTTTGAGCCACTGTAGTGTGGAGGCTCATAATAATTGCATTAATTGACTCTATATGTCATTTAGAAAAGGGGACTTGTCTTTTTTTGCCCTAAGGGATATAGATGCTATATTTGCATAAATAGTGCTCTATTTGCAATTAGTGCAAATACCACTTTTCCTGATGCAATTGTCACCAACATCAACCAATACATCTTCAAAGCAGCAAAAGTTTCAACTCACAAACATGCAGAACAGGAGGACCACATGGACACAATTGATCGTGCACTTGCAGCCCTCGACATGGACAGTGATTCAGGCAATGAATCTGATGCTTCAGTCCAGATAGCTACTGCTCTTGAAGCAGCTGATCCCATCATGGTCCCCAAGCTGACAGTCCAGAGCTTCTCACCCCCAGCTGATCCAGACACCATTGATCTGGAAGTGAGGAATTTGCCAGTTGAAGAGGCTGAATCAGAGGACATGGGGGGCAGTGCTAGTGGATGTGGACGTGGGCAAGGATGTGGGCGAGGGAGAGCTAGAGGGAAGAAGGCAGCTGTGGTAGCTGCGGCTGAAACTTGCACAACTTGGTCTCATAATAGATAAACTCACTTTGTTTCCATCCATTTTCATCAATATTCCTGCCGTTGCATCTCTTATCGTGTTTTTGTACTCTTTATTAACACACTCACTCACTTCTCGATTCTTGATTCTCGTCTTAGGGGACCCAATGATGCAGAATTGTCGGAGCTTAAATTTTGTTTAAGTTCTGAATCCTTCTCTCACAACCATAATCCTTAGACTTGAAACTTTCTTTAAACCTGCCACAAACACTTAAACTCTGAATCCTCAGCACTGACACTCACTATACAGGCAGTCCAGCATGGATTCTAATGTGCCAGATTCAGATGCAAAGGCTGACCATAATGAGAGCATTTAAATTTATTAGTTGTTGTCAGTGTGTCTTTCCCTCCGTTCTAATATCCCAACACTATTTGATCATAATATCTGAATCACACAGTGTTGTATTATTATATTTATTCGCACCATTTGCAACAACACAATCACACTTTCCACCGTGTCCTGCTCACTTGCATCTGAATTGGCCAACGGAACATTACCTTGCTCTCTCGACACACAGCTCATCAATGCCAGGCACCACCACTACGTGCATCAATGGAATGCACCAGTGCAGTCAACATGCATTGCTCCGTGAAGTCGCCTGATTCATTTTACATTAACTTGTTACTTACATACCATTCATATACGCGTTTCAGTGGGATATTACTACATGTACATTCATACGCTATTAGCTTCCATGCAATGGTGGGCTGATGCGAGACTTTTTTAAGGCCAAGAAAGATTCCGCACCAGAATGTCCTTGTACTACAGAGGCGCTCACGGTATCATTGTTGTGTACAATGTTACTGATAATGGTGAGAATGCTTGTCTGAAACACCAACTTGAATGCTTACCCCGACAATAAGACACTTTTATGAACATCAAGCAATGGCTACAGGAGATAGACCAGTACGCCTTTGAGGGCGTCAATAAGCTGCTGGTTGGGAATAAGAGTGATCTTACCAGCAAAGAGGTGGGGGAGTACAGCGTGGTGAAGGCAAGTATTCACTTAGAATATTTTGTTTGGGGGTATTTTAACCACCTTAACAGGAATTTGCCGATCAGCTTAGTATTCCTTTCCTGGAGATGTCCGCAAAGAATGCGACAAATGTCAAACAAGTGTTTTGACAATGGCAAAACATATCAAGGATAGGTGCTCTCAGAGCAGCCTACTACTCCGAGGACACTGTCAACGAAGAACATCAAGACATCCCATATCCACCGGCAACTCCATCAGCTCCATCACGTATCTGGCTGTTGTCTCCCATCTCCATATCCCTTGCATCTCCTGTGACTGCATCTCCGAGTACACCTGCTACATCTCTGCTCGCTGTCCAGACACACCACTTGTAGGATCTTGTTTGGGAGTTTGAGGGCTGCTGCGAGTCCTGTTTTGTCTGGCGAGAGTGGGATGGTTATGTTGATGAGTGTGTTTCAGCTCTATCCTAATATTATATCTCCGATGCTTCAATTTTGATTTCCTCATCCCCTCTGGCTTATGATGTACTCGTATGTCTTTGGCGATTGTTCTATACTACTACTAATATACCCATGCTGTAAACATTATTATTATTATTACAATTAAATATCGAAACATGTATTGCTACCCAATAGAATAAATTGTAATTTGTATTGCAAGGAATGTATATTCATTACAATGAAATTTGTAAGCCTGCAATTGCCATTGTGAGACTTGTCAGTACATTCCAATGACTTTGCAATAAATGTTTGCAACAATGATTTCAACCACCATTGCCACATGATGTGACGCCATGGTCATGATTGTCATGAATCATCATAATTGCAACTGTGCTTGAAATTGATATTTAAATGATTATGACAATTACAACTCTATTATGGCAACCTATTTAAAGATTTGTTCTGCATTTGGGCATTGAAACGCGTTGCAAGCCGTTGAAATCTAAATTAAGAATTTCTGACACAGTGCAACATCTAGGTCCTTCTCTCCTCCGACCCAGATCCAAACACAGACAGTGAAGGTGATGCAGATGTCATGGAGTTGAGAGAAGTCAGTTGATACTGCTACTGACCACCGCAGTGCATTTTTGACATTATCCGATCTGGTTGCATCTCTTTCTATCATCTATTGCAAACCATCCAATTGGATTACCCCACACCCAATCATATGTTTTAGTCCATGCTTGTCTCATTGTTTACAACTGTTGTCCCTGTGCTCTTTCAAAGTTTTGTTTCATTTTTTTCTATCTCTATCAATCCAACTAGTTTGTGTTGAGTCAATCAGTCCCACATCACCAAAAGGCACAGTAACCAAGAGGGGGAAAAGTTAAACACCCACAATCTGTGTTGCAAATTGTTCATTGTCTCCAAACACTTCACAGATAATACTGCCACAGTTGGCTGAGAGCCCGCACATGCTCATTCGCAAACTTCAGCCATGCTAGCATCCTTTCTCTCCTTGTCTAACTTGCCTTCTCTTCTCCGCAATCCTCAAACCTAGCCACCTT
>NW_024538391.1:0-8436 GCF_016628075.1 Suillus paluster
TAGCAGGGCTAGTCCTTGTCATATACCGGATCCAAGCACCTCCAATACCACCTGTGAACATCCCTACTGCTGATCCAACCCCCTGTTTCCCCGTCTGCTCCATCCCTCCTTCTCCAACAATGCATGAAGTGCACCTCAGCAGGACTAGCCCTGCTACCTCCGCAGAACTCCGCTCTGCTCCTCCGACACTACCCCTATTTTCTCCGACACCATATCCCTACCATCTGACCCTATCTGGAGCTCCGCTCTTCCACCCTATTGGTCCACCCTGATCCTACTCCTACTCCCTCCACCATCTCCGCTTTTCTGACCCACTTGGTCCCTTCAGTTTCTCTTGTGTTGCTCCACCTGACTATTGGTCTGCCTGACCACCTGACCGGTCTGCTCCTAGACTAGGAACCACTCAACTGGTCCTATCTCCTTTTAGTATCATAGTGTCTCCTTTCGGATCACTGGTAATCCCTATACCTGAGTGATTATTGATCTGTCGCGTGCATACTGTTCTCTGAGCCTCTTTCTCATATGTCTCAGTCGTCTTTCTAGTAATTCTGTACACTCAGCACATAGCCTTCTGCTATGCTATGCTACTTACTTAGAGTATATAAACATATGTACATCTGTCTAAAGATCTTCAGTCTAAATATTACCTTTTCTAAGCCCTGTTCTTCTGTCCCTGGACTTAAGCTAGCTCTTGTCATAACTCCTGTTTGCTGGCCTAGGGAATTGACTCCCTAGGTCGGTTGCCTCCTCCACTCGACTGACTTCCCATGCCTTGGCCGCCTTTCCCGTGCATCAGACTTGAGCCCAGCACTCTCGCACATCCATTCTCTTTGTTTCCACTCTGTTTTGGACTTTGTCTGAGCAGTCCTTTCTGCTCTGCTTCTACTGTTGGTTCTGACTGCTGTAGTCTTCTGCCTCTCTCCTGTCAGGTGGACCAACCTCTGCCCGATGTTCCCACACTCATCTAGTAGTCCGTTGGTCCTCCTAAGGAGGACCTCCGCTCTGACATCCTGTTGGAGCTTGTAGAACTCATGTCAGACTACAATCCAAAATTAGGGGCACATACTTGGGTAAGGGGTGCAGCCCATGAGCTGAAGCCAAGCCCCTCAGACTCTGCCTTACCCCTGAGCACGGTCTTAACAGTCCTGCTGAGATGCACTGTGTGCATTGTTGGAGAAGGAGGGATGGAGCAGACAGGGAAACAGGGGGTCGGACCAGCAGTGGAGATGTCTATAGGTGGTATTGGAGGTGCTTGGATCTGGTATATGACAATGATCCATGGAGCACCACGGCATCAAGCAGGGCATTGACAACAGAGTACCTCAATTTCATGTTTGGGATCTCACTAAATTGGCCAGTTTGTATTCATGGTATATATTCATGTGCAATATAACATTATACATTGTTGATGGATATCATAGATACAATGTTGAGATGTGACAATCATATCAACCCTACCTTCACAGGGCTCAATAAGGTCATGCATCAAATCAATAAATGATCCAATGAGGATACAAGCCATCCTCAATATCCCACTTTCACACATCATGCTGCCCAATGGTTTTAGGTGTGCCCAATGTTCTTGTATCCCCATAATGTATTGCTGAACCTCAGACCCAGGGATCTTGATCACAGCCTGGTGCACAGATGGAATCAAACAACACACTCAGTTCTGATCACATCCAAGGTCCATCCAGAGAACTTCATGGTAAAGGGATGGGCATTGCTGCATCATGCAGGATTCCTAATGTATCCTCATCACTGACGCTGAAGGGACATTGACATGGGTCAGGATGGAGACTGAGATCATGTTTTGGGTTGTGTTCAGGTTGAAGAGTAGAAGCAGCAATTGCATCCATCTGCAGGAACTTGCAACTAAACTCACCAATTTCAGCAAGCACACAAAATGGCTACAGAAGTACTGCAATGGTGAGGTTATCACACTCCTGCCAGGGGCATCTTGTAGGCCAACAATAATCTGACATTTAGATTGCTCACATTCCAGGAATTTATGTTACTTCCTCCTGGGACATTGCAAACTGTGTATATGTCATATACCTGATCCGACTGCTCTGATATTAATATCTGCTCCGCTTTCCACTCCTACGCTTCTGCTCAACCACTCAACTGGTTCCCTTCCATAATGTCTTCATTCAACTGGACCTTTTTCCCCATTTAGATATATACTTTCCCCTTCGGTACATAGACCCTTACTTCCGGATCACCAGTAATTCCTATTACCAGCTCGATTTCTGATCCTGATGCGTACATATCAATATCCACTCCAACTTATGTCTTCACCTGTGTAAAGTACTTACAAACTATATCCTTGGTACATAGCTTTACAACATAGTTATCCTGATCACTGCCTCATACATAGAATTATATAACATATCCTGTACTTAGATATTTTCCCCAGTCTTAATATTACTTGTCTTCTCGCAGTTACTACTTGTGAGAATTCTCAGTAGGACCTTGCCTCCTCTGGACACAAGTTTCACCTTGTTGTCACCTCCAACCCTCCGCTCCAACTTAGAGCCATGCTCTAAGTCTTCTCTTTACTTCTCCGCCCCTATCAAGTATTTCCCCTGCTCCTTTCCGCCCTCCGCATTATCCTCCAACTGCCTCCGCTCCTATCAAGCATTTCCCCAGCCCCTTTCCACCTTCCCCATTATCCTCCGCCTTCTCCACCCCGCTCCTAGTTCGGTCCGCCACTAGTAGCTCTTACCACCTAACCCTCAAGTGGACCTAAGTGGTCCACTCGTCCTATCATTGGACAACGTCGGACCTGCTCCAAATTTGGGGCACTGTGCTCGGCTAAGGGCGCAGCACAAGAGCTGAAGCCAAGCCCCGACCCCTCTGCCTCTTGAGCCGGCACAGTACCTAACAGTATACATCAGTCCCATCATTTTGCACTGGAAGACACTTCTATCATTATTCCTCCATGCACCTAACAGAACTCTCCCACTACATTGATTCTGAAGTCACTGACTCCACAACTAACCAGGCGCTCAATCACACATTGGAGACCTTGTGTCATATGGTCATCATGATTCCATATCTTATAGTGTTTGTGTCTGACATTTCTTGCTATCTGTTTTTTCTTACCATTACCTTCACCCATGGTTTCTCGCCTTTATGGGTGTTCACTGTTGATGACAGTGGCCACATTCCTCTTTGTTGTTCCATCCACCTTTCCTTTGGACTATGGTCAGTGGTTTCTCACCTTTATGGGCATTTTCTATCAATGATGGTGGCCACCTGCTTGTGTCTTGATTAGTGTATCACAGTTTCTCACTGTGTTAAGGTCGTGCTCAAGGGAGAGGTTACTCAAAGGGCTTCGGCTTCAGCTCATGTGCTGCGCCCCTTACCCTGAGTACATGCCCTTAATTTCCAGGGAGGCAGAGGGGAAGTCCAATGGAAGTCCGGGGAATTCCGGAAGACAGAAGTCGGTGGAGTTTGGCAGAACTCCAGAAGACTATGTGGGGACGGAGTAAGGCTACTATGGAAGTCCGGAGTAGAAACAGAACAGAGGTTAGACTACCCTAAGGTAGAGCTGGAGGATTAGTCCTAAGGTTTAACCCCTAAGACTCAGAGGTGGACAAGAGGTGAGACTCAAGTCTGGAGATTGTAGGAATGAGCAGAACTAAGATGATACTCAAACTGAGGAGTTCCAGAGTATTACAGGGGTTTATATACTGTAGGTATCATATAGGTAAATCAGTCAGCAAAGATAAGGGCTATGTACAAAGCATGTGGAAAGTCTATTAGTAAGCAGTAATGGATCAAAGCAGTGAAGTCGGAAATGAAGTAAGAATGGACGGATCAGTAAGCATAGCGGAATAGGACATAACCGGTAACCGGAGCAATAGCTATTCTAAAAGGAGCTAGGGGTGAGTGCGGAGATGAAGGTGGAGCACCAGGCAGAATAGCAGGATGGAGAACTGGACTTTAATGGAGTAGATCCAGAATTCCGGATCCGGAGGTATGGGATATGACAGTGAGGCATGGTGTTCCTCCTGCCTGATGATAGTGAAGGGGATGTGTTCCTCCCACATGATTGTGAGAGGGGTATAGTGCTGCTCCTGTTTGATTAAGGGAGACTGGAGATGTTCCTCCTCATTAATGATGGGAGACAGTGAACATTTGTTTTGACAGGCAGGGAGAGGTAGCATGTCTGCCTCAGATGTATATAAGGTGGCATAAGTGTAGGAGATGAGAGGTGCCTTACCTCAGGTGGCACCACAGCATACAATGCAGCACTGGCAGTGCACTCATGCATGCTCAGATACATCCCTGGTACCAGAACAGTAGGCCTCCACCTCCACCTCCATAAAGTATCAGGAATGCATATAAATTCAATATGGATTTTGAAAAGCAAGAAGATGGACAGGAGCAATAGAATGGCAGGTGCATTCAATAGAACCAATGATAACGTCAACCTCTGCATATATGTGCCATAACAAGGTGAATAGTTGGTGCATCAATGTTAGGATAGGTATTCCTGATCTTACATTTCAAATACTCTTAAATGCTGTCTGTGACATTAACCAAAGTGATCTACCAGTCTAGGGAGTACATGAGAACCTCATCCACATGCTCCAACAAGGAGTAGCACAGCTTAATTACAGACCACATACATGACTCCCTCCCTTCATGTTATATACCTGATCTGACCACTCTGTCAATATTAATATTTGCTCCGCCCAACATCCTACTTCCCCCACTCTCCTACCATCTCCACTCCATCCACCCTCCACACAACCCAGTCAGCTTCTGTATCCGCTCCTATGGCTCCGCTCGACTGCCTCGTCGGTTGCCTTCCACATCATCCATTCTACTGTAAATCCCCTTGTCCCATTTAGATATATACTTTCCCAATTTGCACTTAGTACTTACTTCCCGGATCACTGGTACTTTCTATAACCACTTGACTAACTGATCCGATGCGTACATATTGATATCCGCCCTGACTTATGTTTTTCACCTGTGTTCACTTACAAATTGTATACTTGGTACATAGCCTCCTACCAAGGACTAACCAGTCACTGCATCCTACTTAGAAATACATAAAACATATCCCCTACTTAGCTACACCCCAGTCTTAATATTACTTGTCTTCCTGCTGTCTCTACTAGTGGGAATTCTCTGTAGGACTTTGCTCCCTCTCTGAACACAAGTATACCTTGTCGTCACCTCCAACCCTCCACTCCGACTTTAAGAGCTGCGCTCTAAAGTGTTTGCTCTTACTTCTCTGACTCCCCCTATTGTTCCCCTTGCTCCCCTCCATTCCAATAAGCTTCCTCCACCTTCTCCGCTCCACTCCTAGTTGGATTACCACTAGCAGCACTTACCTCCCGACCCACCAAAGCGGACCAAAGCGGTCCACTCATTCTATTGTCAGACATTGTCAAATCCGCTCCAAATTCAGGGCACGTACTTGGCTAAGGGCGCAGTGCAAGAGCTGAAGCCAAGCCCTGACCCCTCCGCTTCTCCATTCGAGCACGGTCTCTAACACTTCAGCCCTTCTCCTTGCCTGTTCCATGTATGTCTGGCATCCAAAGGCTATACTGCTGAATTTGCCATGAGTTGGATGCTGTCCATTCTCTTTCCAGCATAGGTCTTCTGTTATTTGTGGTGATTGAGCATCTTATAGTGCAAGTTTTTTGTGTTATGATGTTGCTCACTCTATTGGACTCTTACTTAGCATGTGATGTGAATTCCTTACTGACTTAGGTAGTGTTTATACTTATTTACATAGACTTGCCCATAGGTAGCAAGTCCTCTGTTGGTTGCTCTTTAGCAACTGACACTGGACTATAGTCCTATTCACTCTCATGAGCTCACTTGTGGCTTGGTTCTCTCAGTTATTCTAACACCTTCTTGTGCCCAGAATCACTGTCATCCCAGAGTGCACACTCCTTCACCACCTCCTCTGCCTCCATTCTCAGTGCCTGGGTGAGGCATACCAATCCCCAGATGTTCCTAGTGTTGGATGCCTTGTCATGCTTTGCCTGTTCCACTAAGTCCCTAAAACTTTGCTCCCTCTGCTCCGCTGTCTCCCAATCTCCACTAGCATCATTGTAGCTCATCAGCTGCCCATCAACACACCCACCTGGAATTGCCAAGGTGGCAAATGCTTCAGAAAGAATCTCATGCAGGCTGTTCAATAATACCTCCATCTGCCGTCTAATGCACATGTTGACTGTCTTCATCTTGGCATCACCCTCATTGTCTGAATCTAATCAATCTGCAGATGGCCTGTACTGTTCATCGATCATGTCCTCAAGGGCTGATGCAAAGGGAGGTGCTCCAGGGACTGTGAAGATTGTGTATGTTACATAGCAAGTAGGCATTCACACACACACAGAAAGTAATAGATGCTTCTGCAGGCCTTCTACTGGTACTAGGCATTAGATGTCTCAGTCAATTGGTATTGATTGATAGTAAGGTGAAGTCAAGTGAAGAGAACTCTGAAGAAACAATTGCTTGATGTGTGATGGGATAGAGTGAATTGAGTTGTGGATTGTTAACTGTGGATTGAATGTGAGACTAATTAACCTGATCTGAGTTCATGATTGATTGGTGTGCAATGGGATGGAGTCAATGGAGTTGTGTATGATGGACTGTGGATTGAATGTGACACTAACAAACCCAATGCATTTTTGCCATTGCTACCTGGCATGCATGAATGGAGGCATTGAATACAATGGCTTAACCCATCCCTGACACAGGCAATGTAAGCAACCCTCTCATACATCAGGCATCACAAGGGCTATCATTGTGAAGTGTCAGAATGATGGGGAATTGTCATATACCATATCCGAGCACCTCCAGTACCTCCTGCAAACATCCCCACCACTGGTCCGACCCCCTGTTTCCCCATCCACTCCAGCCCTCCTTCACCAACAAATGCATGAAGTACATCTCAGCAGGACTAGCCCTGCTATCATCCGCCCAACTCTGCTCCACTCCTCCAACACTACCCCTATTTCCTCTGACACCATATTCCTACCATCCAACTCTATCTGGAGTTCTGCTCCTCCACCCTATTGGTCCGCCCGAATCCTACTCCTACTCCCTCCACCATCTCCGCTTTTCCGACCCACTTGGTTCCTCCAGTTCCTCTCATGTGCTCCATCCAAACTATTGGTCCGCCCGACCGTCTCACCGATCCACTTCTAGACTAGAAACCCACTCAACTGGTCCTACCTCCTTTTGGTATCATAGTTCCTCCTTTCAAATCACCAGTAATCCCTATACCCGAGTGATTATTGATCTGTCACGTACATACTAGTTCTCCAAGCCCCTTTCTCATTGTCTCAGTCATCTTTCTATAATTCGTACACTCAGCACATAGCCTTCTGCTATGCTATGCTACTTACTTAGAGTATATAAACATATGCCAAATCTCTCTGTAGATCTTCAGTCTATGACACTCAGTGCCTCGGAGTTTGTAGCCTTGTATCCCATGTCATCTTGGGGAATGATTGTTGCACTTTCCACACCCCCAGGTGCAAGGCAAGGGTTGATGAGTGGTTCGCCTCCCTCAACCCAGTGTAGTGTTTGACACTAATGAACTGCAGAGCATCCCAAGCCTTGACAATCTCCTTCTGTCTGGGCTTAGTGATGACATGCTTGAACCTTACCACCATGAACAAAGGGTGCAGTGGACAACAGGCTTCCTTGGCATCCTCAGGTGGCAGCAGTAAGAATGAGTCATTGGGATCAAATAGAGGGAGTTGCAATGCTGAAACACCTGGTGGTACTGCTGTTGCACAAGTTGCTGCGTGCACCAAGTCTCTAGGATATACTTTCAATGTCTCCTGCTCTTAAGTCAACCATGACAAGTTAATGATGTCATCAGCAGACTCATAGGCATACCACTCACCCCACTGTGCCTCTAGTGATGCAACTGTCTTACCTTGGACATTGTCCAGGTATACCTTTAGGTGTTGTGCTTTACTCTCAGTGCTTCTTTTGCCACAGCAGGTCCTCCATTTCTGTTTCAGATGTACTTGTGTAAATCGGCAATGGGCTTCACTGGAAACATATAGTGAATGTTGTGCAGAAGAGGCATGTTTCTTGCTTGTGTGGTGCAAAAGCTAACAACAACATATAGCATAACCAGCAATATGTTATTTGTGATGATTGAGCACCTTATGGTGTGAGTTTTTTGTGTTATGATGTTACTCATTCTATTGGACTCTCACTTAGCATGTGATGTGAATTCCTTACTGAGTTAGGTAGTGTTTACACTTGTTTACATAGACTCGCCCGTAGGTAGCAAGTCCTCTTAGCTCACTTGTGGCTTGGTTCTCAGTTATTCTCAATACAGTCAATATTCATAATCTTACTAATGCTTTTAGTAGACACAAATGCAGGAAGCTCAAGCCAGCAAGCTTCACTCCACAGACATATTCAACAAGGCATGTA
>NW_024538392.1:0-8419 GCF_016628075.1 Suillus paluster
TCAAGAAGTGTGAAACTATTGGGAAAGTCCTTGAAAGAGCAACCCAGGATGCTACCGAAGACGATCTGCGAGGATCCCTTGGGATGCCTTGTCGGACCTTAACATGTGAGCCAATGCAATTTCACCGTCCCTAGAAACTGATGACCACCGTGTAGATCTGTGAACCGCATCAATAGTGAAATAGCCTCAAAGAAGGAGCAAGGGTTTTGGAGCAGACTCTTCTCTGTCACAATTGATCGCGACCGGATTGTTGGATGGGAAAAAGACTTGGATCGCTTCCTCGCACTTTTCAATGTACGTACCTGTAACTTCACCCGAACTTTTCCTCCTGAATCACGTCTCAAGACTGAAGCAATCGCTGGAATCGCGTTCGATATGAAGATTATGAAGAAGATGACATCAGAACTCAAGGGCAAAGCTGCAGATATCAATGTTGTAACGTAAGTTGTCTTTTGGTCGGGCGACGGCATGTCTTTCAAACGCAATCAGGTATTGCCCACCGGTGCCGCCACCACGACCTTCCATGTTTTATGGGCGTCAGGATCTCGTGGCAGAGTGACAAACCTCGTCGTCAATAATGAGCATGTCGCGTTGATCGGTCCGGGAGGCATGGGGAAGAGTTCCCTTGCCAAAGCTATCTGCACGAGTCACTTATCACAGAGAAATTTGCTGATAGGGCGCTTCTTCGTGACCTACGATGGCTTGGATCCGTCGACCATCACTTTGAAACTTTATGGCTCGTTTTTCGGGAGCCCTTGGCATAGAGTTTGCAGGCGCTGATCCTGTGCGTCAAATATCAACATTTCTTCGTTCCGCCAGTGCCCTCGTTGTCCTTGATAATGCCGAGACTTTCGAGGAGGCCAGCGGATCGTCGGCGCTCGGAGAAATACCACCTGCCATTGCCGAAATTGCAGACATCCCTGGCGTCATCCTGATCCTCACTTCACGTAGTAGAAGGAATGCACCAAACGTGCTATGGATAACGAAGGATATTCCGCCACTGGACTTGAGCTCCGCTCAAGCAGTGTTCTTTCAGATATATCACCACGCTAGTCGCAGCGATGCCGAGGAAGACATAAAGAACCTGCTCGGGGAATTAGAATTTCACCCCCTTTCCATCAACCTACTCGCAAATGCCGCGCAGCAAAATGGCTGGTCTCCAGCGACATTGCTGAAGAGATGGGGCAAAAAGGGCAGCAAGGTTCTCGACCCTGGCAAGGGAAAGCTGCAAAGCTTGTCAGACACCATGCGGCTGTCGCTCAGCTCGCCATCGATCCAGGATCTCGGCGAGGACGGTCTTCATGCTCTGACCGTCATCGCTTTTTTGCCCCAGGGTCTCAATGACACCCTAGCTAGCGACTTATTGCCGTCGCTCCTGCAAATTGATCATGTATGTGATGTCCTATGCAGGCAATCTCTCGTTTACCATCAAGACGGCTTCGTCAAGATGCTCGCGCCTATTCGGCATTATGTGCGAGATTCGTTGCCACCACCAGGCCCCACTTGTTTGCAAGAGATACGCGACTTCTATTATGACATTGTCCAACAGTGGTCAAAAAAGCGAGACGGTCATGCTGGTATTATTATCTCGGATCACCTAAACATTGAGCGTATAGTTGCCCTCGACCTCGCCCACGCCCCTGAAGAGACTTATTGTGTTTGCTGGCAATTTTTGAGGTGCTTGCAGTGGCATCTTCCCCGCCCAACTACCCTTGCCCCAGCTATTTTCAACATCGTCGAGAACTCCTCCACACGGACACTACAAGCACGTTGCCTCCAGCATCTCGGTTGGCTCTTCGTCGAACTTTCTCAATACGCCGAAGCCATAAAGGCCTTTCACGCTGCTCAGGGTCTTTATCTCACCGCCGACGACCACGAGAATGTGGCAAGCTGTGTTGTCGAATTTGCAGAAATATACAGATGTCAAGGTCGCTTCACTCAATCCCAACAGGTCCTACAGGACCTCCAACACTCTGAGTCATGGAAATATCTCAGCGACACGGGGAAAGCCCGTGTGTGGTATTTCCTGGACCTCACCAGGTTATTCACATTCGCACCATCTGCGGACGAATTGTTTATGAAGTCCTTGGAAGATCGTAACTGGGGCTTGTCGTCCAAGATTTCGCACCAGGCCGCCAAATTGTATTACGGGGGGGACATCGTCCAGGTCAAGATGCAGTTAGAAGACATTCTCCTGCAATGCGCGATGTGTGACCGCGAGTTCGCACTCCAGGTGCTTGCAGAAGTTGCATTTTTGGAAGGCAGGTTATCCGACGCCATAGATTTCCTACAGAAAATTGTAGTGATGTTTGAGGGACGCCAGCCAAGACAAGTCCTTTGGTACACCGTCTCGAAAGGTGTCGTGGCGAGCGATCAGGGGGATCACGACCTTGCGAGGGAGCTCATTCACGAAGCCTCTGGAGCGCATGAATTATTTGCGCTGCACAGTACGCGCACATTTCTCCACAGATCTTATGGCTCTGCATGCATCGAGCTCACTGCAGGCGAGTATGACAGGGCTGAGTTCCATTCCTTCGCTACGATCGAAGGTTGCCATATACAAGGTGACCTGCTGGCCAAGTCATTCAGCGTCCGTGGACTGGGCGAGGTTGCCTTTGCGCGCGGTAACTTCGCTTTAGCTGCACGGCGCTTCGCGGAAACACGGGATTTTTGCGCTGACATGGGAGTGCCTCCCCGAAACTTATACAGCTGTACACCATTCGATGTGCTGCCAGAGAGATTTAATGGATGGGCGTTGTTTTTGGAGGATCAGTCACCGTTTGCAAATGTTATGCAAACATAATACTCGGTAGCCTGCAATGCATAGTATCTTGTATGATTAGGCAACTCGGATCGCGTAGGTAACCTACTTGAATTTATAATAAAGTTGATCGATTGATCAAGTGAACAACGACGTCAGACGAATCTCAATTGACAAAGTTGATAAGGCTTACCAAGCGGTGAGTGGAAACACACATAAGTATTCTACTAGTACGTACTGTACATCAGTACCTACTTACCACTGGAATGGTTGCTGATCAATTCGAACCAGCTCGGCAATTTTTGCCACTCCTCGAACCGCGAACTAGATCAACGGTCCGGTTCCCCCATTGGACTGTCTGAACTTTGAACCGAACTCGAACGGTCGAGTTCATAAAGGTTCAGGTTCGAACCGTGGTTCTGAACTAGACCCAGCCACCACTAGTCTGTGTTGTTGGGAATTCATCTTCCAAGGCGTCTTCAAGTGGGAAGGTTAACATTGAGTACATGCCATCCACCAGATTCCAGAAGGCACGCTGGCGCATCAACAAAAGAGCCTGAATCATATATGTGAATATATGCTGCCCGAAGCATATATTCACATATATGTCGCAATGTAAGACCTTGTGTACAGCTTGTGTATGTCTGAAAAGTTAGATCACAGCACGCATGCTCATGTAAGCTTCACAAGGCCTTGCATGCTTCGGGCTCTTTTGTTGATGCGATGTGTGACATGCGCGTTTCACATGACGTGACGATAGCAGCCTGGACTCTGGAGTTCTTTGCCCCTTGAAATTACAGCATGATAGACGCTGGTATGGTATGCCAGCTGTCCATTTTCTCACCTTCCAGTGGCTTAAAGCAGGCGGAGGCGCGCATTCAGTCACTGTAACGCTCTTCCATACGGACTCCAGCGATGTTATCCAATGGCAACCCTAAAGCTACAAGCTCTAAAAAACCAAAGGAAAGAAGGCTCATATCGAGGGATCATGTGTGTATTTACATCTGAAACAACGCAATCCAAATGCTAAGCAACCCTCCTCTGAGGCCAAGGAGTCCCAGGACGACTACGTGACTCAACTGCTAGGCGTCACTATATCGGCCATCAATGTTACGAAAGACCTTGTTCCTATCGACCTCGCGAAAGGGATTCTCGGAACGATTGCAAACATCTTCGCTCTTGCGCAGGTACGTTCGCGGAATCCTTGAAAGTCTCATGAAAGGATCCCTAAGTCTGTATAGTCAGTGATTAAGAATAAGTCCGATTTCCTGGCGATAGTCAACAAGTGTGAAAGTATCAGGAAGATCCTGGAAAGAGCAACCAAGGATGCTACCGAAGATGATCTGCGAGGATCCTTTGGGGATGCCTTGTCGGACCTTAACATGTGAGCCAATGCAATTTCACCGTCCCTAGAAACTGATGACCACCGTGTAGATCTGTGAATCGCATCAATAGTGAAATAGCCTCAAAGAAGGAGCAAGGGTTTTGGAGCAGACTCTTCTCTGTCACAATTGATCGCGACCGGATTGTTGGATGGGAAAAAGACTTGGATCGCTTCCTCGCACTTTTCAATGTACGTACCTGTAACTTCACCCGAACTTTTCCTCCTGAATCACGTCTCAAGACTGAAGCAATCGCTGGAATCGCGTTCGATATGAAGATTATGAAGAAGATGACATCAGAACTCAAGGGCAAAGCTGCCGATATCAATGTTGTAACGTAAGTTGTCTTTTGGTCGGGCGATGGCATGTCTTTCAAACGCAATCAGGTATTGCCCATCGGTGCCGCCACCACGACCTTCCATGTTTTATGGGCGTCAGGATCTCGTGGCAGAGTTGACAAACCTCGTCGTCAATAATGAGCATATCGCGTTGATCGGTCCGGGAGGCATGGGGAAGAGTTCTCTTGCCAAAGCTATCCTCCACGAGCCACTTATCACAGAGAAATTTGCTGATAGGCGCTTCTTCGTGACCTACGACGGCCTGGATCCGTCGACCATCACTTTTGAAACTTTCATGGCTCGTTTTTCAGGAGCCCTTGGCATAGAGTTTGCAGGCGCTGATCCTGTACGTCAAATATCAATATTTCTTCGTTCCGCCAGTGCCCTCGTTGTCCTTGATAATGCCGAGACCTTCGAGGAGGCCAGTGGATCGTCGGCGCTCGGAGAAATACCACCAGCCATTGCCGAAATTGCAGACATCCCTGGTGTCATCCTGATCCTCACGTCACGTAGTAGAAGGAATGCACCAAATGTACTATGGATAACGAAGGATATTCCACCACTGGACTTGAGCTCCGCTCAAGCAGTGTTCTTTCAGATATATCACCACGCTAGTCGCAGCGATGCCGAGGAAGACATAAAGAACCTGCTCGGGGAATTGGAATTTCACCCTCTTTCCATCAACCTACTCGCAAATGCCGCGCAGCAAAATGGCTGGTCCCCAGCGACATTGCTGAAGAGATGGGGCAAAAAGGGCAGCAAGGTTCTAGACCCTGGGAAGGGAAAGCTCCACAGCTTGTCAGACACCATGCAGCTGTCACTCAGCTCGCCATCAATCAAGGATCTCGGCGAGGATGGTCTTCATGCTCTGACTGTCATTGCTTTCTTGCCCCAGGGTCTCAATGACACCCTGGCTAGCGACTTATTGCCGTCGCTCCTGCAAATTGATCATATATGTGATGTCCTGTGCAGGCAATCTCTCGTTTACCGTCAAGACAACTTCATCAAGATGCTCGCGCCCATTCGGCATTATGTACGAGAGTCGTTGCCACCACCAGACTCCACTTGTTTGCAAGAGATACGCGACTTCTATTATAACACTGTCCAGTTGTGTTCAAAAGAACAAGATGCTGATGCTGATATCATTATCTCGGATCACCTAAACATTGAGCATGTAATCGCCTTCGACCTCGCCCACATCCCTGAAGTGACTTATCACACTTGCTCGAAATTTTTGAGGTGCTTGCAGTGGCATCTTCCCCGCCCAACTACCCTGGCCCCTGCTACTTTCAATATCGTCGAGAACTCCTCCACGTGGACGCCAAAAGCACGTTGCCTCCAGCGTCTCGCCTGGCTCTCCGTCGAACTTTCTCAATGCGCCGAAGCCATAAAGGCCTTTGATGCTGCTCAGGCTCTTCATCTCATCGCCGACGACCACGAGAACGTGGCAATCTGTGTTGTCGAATTTGCAGAAATATACAGATGTCAAGGTCGCTTCACTCAATCCCAACAGGTCCTACAGGACCTCCAACTCTCTGAGTCATGGAAATATCTCAGCGACACGGGGAAAGCCCGTGTGTGGTATTTCCTGGACCTCACCCGGTTATATGCATTCACGGCATCTGCCGACGAATTATTTTTGAACTCCTTGGAAGATCATACCTGGGGCTTGTCGTCCAAGATTTCGCACCAGGCTGCCAAATTGTATTACGGGAGGGATATCGTCCAGGTCAAGATGCAGTTAGAAGACATTCTCCTGCAATGCGCAGATAGATATGAGCGCCTGGATGCACTTCAGATTCTTGCAGAAGTTGCATTTTTGGAAGGCAGGTTATCCGATGCTATGGATATCCTACAGACAATTGTAATGGTGTCTGAGGGATTCTATCCTGGACGGGTCCTTTGGTCCACAGTCTTGAAAGGTGTTGTGGCGAGCAATCAGGGGAATCATGACCTTGCGAGGGAACTCATTCGCAAAGCCTCTGGATCACACGAATCGCTTACCCTGCACAGCGCATCCTCATTTCTCCACAGATCTTATGGCTCTGCATACATCGAGCTCACCGCAGGCGAGTATGACAGGGCCGAGTCGCATTTCACCGCTACGATTGAAGGTTGCAATATGCAAGGCGACCCGTTCTCCAAGTCAATTAGCACCCGTGGACTGGGCGAGATTGCCTTTGCGCGTGGTGACTTCACTTTAGCTGCACAACGCTTCGCAGAAACAGAGGCATTGTGCATTGAGATGGGAATTCCTCCCCAAAAATTGTACAACTGTGGCCCATTCTTTGCGCTGCCGGAGAGATTTAATGGATGGGCGTTATTTTTGGAGGGTCAGTCGCCATTTGCAAACGTTATGCAAACATAATACTTGGTAGCCTGCCATGCATAGTATCTTGTATGATTAGGCAACTCGGATCGCGTAGGTGACCTACTTGAATTTATAATAAAGTTGATCA
This sequence comes from Suillus paluster, assembly GCF_016628075.1. NCBI lineage: Eukaryota > Fungi > Basidiomycota > Agaricomycetes > Boletales > Suillaceae > Suillus > Suillus paluster. Next base: position 6,941 of record NW_024538392.1, read on the forward strand.
AGTGAACAACGACGTCAGACGAATCCTCACACCTGTTCGTGGCAGACTTATGCATAATAATGGCTGATTGTAGACGAGTCGTTATGTATGGTTCATGCTTATCCCTCGTCGTTATACATAATGCCCTCGAGGCCGCTGGTCATACATAATGCCCTCGAGGCCATCAGTCTCCCAATATAATGCCCTCAAGGCCATCAGTCTCCCGATGTTTCTGAATCTGGACTTGATCTGATCTCGATAATCGAGGCCACTGATTTCATTTCTATCGCGAGTCTTCTGATGTGGTTCCTGGATCTAGGAGAAACACCAAATTTGAATCGACATATTATTACAGGTGGTATATGTCACATATACCACCTGTAGCTGTGGTAGTAATGTATTACTTGCTAGCAGTGTAGCGTAATTGTTATACATTAATTGCTAGTCTGCATAGCTCCGCGTGATACATCATTCTATTATGGCCATAGCCCCCTACTATAGCCTAGCCATCTGCACCAAGCCTATGTGGCTGAGATCTGCTATGACCAAGATCTGTCCAACATACTATCTGAGATCTCTGTCCGACATACAATCTGAGATTTGGGTATTACCATTGCTTCTCCAGGACTTCTTCCCCATCATTTCCCCCTCATTATTAATCACGCCAATTATTGCCCCTCAATGATATCATTATCGTGCTAATTATACATCGGAGGAGTATCAATCAATGGTAGGGGCGTCTGCCTCTCTGCTCTCCATCATATCCACGCCGTCAGAGACCAATGCAGGGACCCCACTCCATAAGTTTTGAAATGAGGCAATCAATGACCCACGCAATGCAGACTGGCGACACACATACGCTGTCAGTCCTTCTTGTGTGGGCACTGAGTCAACCGTTCGGAGAGTCTCGCGCTCCTTCCACCAGGCTGCTTGCCATTTCAAAAACACTATCACACATCTCATCTCCTCCAGCAATAGCTCCACCTCCTCCGACCACCGGTGCGCACGAGCACGAGCCTTGCACCACTCCAAGCGGACACCTATCCAAACATATAATGAGATACGAGTGAGTTCGACAAAGATATACTCACAATCCTGCACCCATTCGTTCTCTGTACAGCTGTTGTCAGCACGTGAGTCCAACCAAATCCAGGATATAGTTCCTGTCCCTTGCCGCTCCATGTCGCCCATAGGTTTGACATCAGAATCCAAAAGCGGGTGCACAATCATCTCCCACCCGCACTTCTCAAGACGGCTGCTAAGGAACAACAGGGCGTTCCGCGCCCGTCTATACTTGAGAACGCTAGCTTGTTTCCTTGACTCTACAGTGTCAATGATTTTTTTTGCACGGGTAGAACCCGCTTGACCGTGAATGTTCTTATCCTTGTACTTGTACATGTGGGATTGAAGGCGCAGGTGCGAGCAAACGTCATTGAGGGCATCAAGAGCCTGTGCATAGCGTAAGTCCCACTTGTGCCCAGCAAGCCTCTGGTCCGTAGG
>NW_024538393.1:0-8392 GCF_016628075.1 Suillus paluster
CAATAGGTCAAGATCTTAGTGAGTTATAAGGAAAATACTTGGAATTGAAGGGTTCAAAAGTGTTAAGGTACACCTTATTTATGTAAGCAAAAATGCGAAAAATTCACCTTATGTGTATTCAAAATCCTAATGCTAACAGTCAATTTCATTGTCTTTTTCTTTACTGTCATAATCCTAGTCCTATAACCAAAAACTCGAAAATTCACCAAGTCTTGTGTTGTGGCTTGTTTGGCACTGCTTATGTAAGCAAAAATGCGGTCAACCAACAAGTTTTTTCCCATTCTTTCCTTCCCCCCCACTGCCCCCCATTAGATTATCTTCATATTTTTCTTACAATTTTCGAGTTTTGCCTCTCTTCTCTTCTTCTTGCTTCTCTATCCTTCTCTTGGTGTTGATGTTGTTGGTGCTGGTACTGGTGCTGGTGCTTTGAACTCTGGTAAGTCTCCCTCCATAATTTTCGCATTTTTGACTATTTGACTAATCTTTTTTCTAACCCTCTCCTTCTAGCTCTCTTCCCTCCTGCTCCTCCTCCCCCCAACTATTTTCGCATTTTTGACCATTTGGCAAGTCTTTTCTCTGACTCTCACTTCCTCCTGTCTGATCCTCTCCTTCTAGCTCCCTTCCCTCCTCTTCCCTCAAGAATTTTCGCAATTTTCACTATTTGGTAAGTCTTTCTTTTTTTGTATTCATCTTTCCTCTCTGATTCTTCCTTCTAGTTCTCTTGCCTCTTCCTCCTGTAATTTTCGCATTTTTGCCTGTTTTGTAGTTATTAGTTTACATGTATTGTAGTAGTTGAAATATAATTTGGAATTTTCGCTTTTTTTTAATTTTGAGAACACTATCATGGCAACAAACAGCTATTAAGAGAAATTTTTGCTTTGTGTTTTGAGCTATAATAGCTACAATAGTTGTGGTATGTTCCACCCAGCTATAGCAACTTTAATAGAGCTATATAGCACTATACACTGGTGTAGTAAGCCTGCACAATTGGGCACTTGGCTATACGAGCTATAGCGCTATGGGTGGCTATATAGCCTTACCACATTTTCCTGATGCTGGTTTGTGATGCAGAGTGAAGTTGTACTCTGCAAGGAACAAGGACCATCTTGCCTGTCTGCGAGTTAACTTCTGGCTCGTCATGAAGTACTCGAGGTTTTTATGGTCCATCCAGATCTCTACCGGATGAGGTGCGCCCTGCACATAATGCCTCCACTCTTCCAATGCGCAGATGATGGCTAAAAGTTCTTTGTTATGAATGTTGTAATTACACTCTGCATCTTGCATTGATTTGCTAAAAAAGGCCACTGGGTGCCATAGTCCGTCTTCTTCCAACTGAGAAAGTACACCACCAGTAGTGTAGTCAGATGTGTCACTCTCTATCTTTTGTTTTTTATTCGCATCTGGCATGACTAGCACTGGTGCGGAAGTGAACCTGTCCTTCAGAGTTTTGAAAGCCTTCTCTTGCTTGTCTGTCCATTCCCAGGGTACATCCTTTCTGATGAGTTCATTCATGGGTCTGGCAATGTTCAAGAAACCGAGAATGAATCGACGATAAAAGTTCGCAAATCCCATGAATCGCTGAATGTCCTTGACACAGGTAGGAGTGGGCCATTCCTGAACTCCTTTAACCTTGACTGGATCCATAGAGACGTGTCCATCTTTGACGATCAAACTGAGAAACTCCACTTCCTTCTTCTCAAAAGAACACTTTTCCGGTTTGAGATAGAGATCATTGTCCTGCAACCTTTGTAATACCTCGCGTACCACCTTCCGATGGTTCTCTACATCACCATTGGTGAAGACCAAGATGTCGTCGATGTAGACTACAACGACCTTGCCTTCCTTTAGATCTTGGAAGATTTGGTCCATCATAGTTTGGAAGGTAGCTGGGGAGTTCGTCATGCCAAAGTACATTACGACTGGTTCGTGATGTCCGAAAGGAGTTTTGAAGGCGGCCTTCCACTGGTCTCCTTCTCTCATTCTGATATTATTATAGCCCCATCGAACGTCCATTTTCGAAAAGAGCTTTGCACCGGAGAGACGATCGATAAGGTCCTGAGAACGAGGGAGAGGGTATGCATTTCGGATGGTTTTCTCATTCAACCTCCGATAGTTCATGACGGGTCTGAGCTTTCCGTCCTTCTTAGCAACAAAGAAGAAAGGAGCTGCTACTGGAGATTCGCTATCTCTCAGTCGTCCCAAATCATATTCCTGTTTCAACCACTTCTCACATGTGTCATTTTCAGTGGGGGACAGAGGATATGCTTTTGCATTGGGGGGAAGGTCAGTAGGATTCTTGAGATCTACTTTATGATCCCACTTCTTAGACTCGGGGAATCGAGTAGACTCTTCTTTGGAGAAGACCTTAAGATAATCATGGAGCCAGTCCGGCACCATTTCTTCTATGGGCTTCTTTTCCTTCTTCTTCTCCTCCTGCTGCGCTAACTCTGATGCCACCGAACTCTTGTACCTGATCCACACATTTCGTGATGAGTCCTCATCCTCGACTTCCTCGATCTGCACCTTCTGACCAACAGTAGTAGCAAGGTCCAATTGTTCTTCATCCTCAAGCTTGGCAGGTATAGTACCCACATGTCCTTGCATTTTAGAGCTGAAGCTGTTCGACTGAACCCGATGATGGATAGAGGCTTCCTCGATATCCTCATCTTCGTCATCTTCTGCCAGTAACAAATCGGGCAACATCAGAAGGATCGAACAGTTCATGGCCGTTCGCTTCTTCGCCTTGGTCTTCTTGTCCTTGACCTTGGCTTTTTGACATTTAACCGGGCAACGGTCTAATGCCACCTTCCCTGCATTCCAATTGATACTGGGATTATGGAATCGTAACCAATCTATTCCAATGATAACATCATCGGATCCTAGGTCTGTGACCAGAAAGGCTACTTCTTCCTCATGATCCCCTATGGTAAGCTTCAAGTCTGTGTAATGCGTAATTGGTCCGGCGGAATTGTCTGTTTTGTCAATGTTCCGGATCGACATTGGTCGCAACAACTGCTTAATCTGAACTTGATTTTTTTCTACGAATTTTTTGCTGAGGAAAAGGTTCGTTGCTCCACAATCCACTAGAGCGTTGACAGCTGCTTTCTTGTGTTTCCCTTCCAACGTAACTGGCAAGTAGAAATGGTCTCATTTATTCCCAGAACAAACTTCTGATACTTCTGCAAACATGATTGCCGAGTCACCGAGAATGGAAAAACGATTTCTTTGATCTAAGTCCGCAGTTGACTTCAATCTCCCTAAAAACCCTTTTGCTCCTCTTTCTTCGCTGGGTTGTACATACTGGAGAGGCAGATCCTCTCATTTACGATGCGGTTAATATCTTCCAGGGTGAGTGCTTTCACCGCTGGAACTTCTTCCACTTTGCTGGCGCGGACAGCTGGTCCTTTGCCCTTGGTGTCGAGTGGCTTTCCTGTGCAATTACGGGCCATATGCCCTTCTTCTCTGCAGCGATAGCATTTGAATGGCTGCCCCTGCGCACGGGGTCTGCCTCCTGCTCTGGTTGCATCTACATTCATCGCATTTCCTCCCTGAGACGTGGTCTTGGGTGCTCCAGCTGGTGCAGGTGGAACAGTGGAGCCTCGCCAAGGTTGTCGCTGAGCGAAGCTCATCTTTCTCTCATCGTCAAGCTCCTCAAGGTTCTGCCCGACTAGGAGCGCCTCTCTGATCAATCCCTTCAGGGTGTCTTTCCTGTTGGGGTGGATGTTAGCCAGGTAGTTCTTGACTCGCTGGTCCAATCCATGATGGAGTTTGCGCATCAGTTCGTAGTCGGAGAAATGACAGAAGGCGAGCTTCTGACGGAAGAGGGGGATATACTCTCCGACAGTACGAGTGCCCTGTCGGAGAGTTTCCAACTCTCTTGCTGCCTTCTCCTCTTTGTTAATGACGGTCCACATGACCCTCATGTCCTTGACGATGCTGTCATAGGACCCGGGACGACCGCTGAGCGCCATGGGGGTAATGCTTTCCGCCCATTTGGCTGCTGCTCCGCGACAAAAGGAAATGAGGCAGGTGCATTTCTGCTGCTCTGTCGCTCCTGGGTAACCAGTGAAATATATGGCGAGCTGGGTGAGGAAGGTATCAATATCAATGGAGTTCTTCTCGCCCGTGAAGTCCATTGGTTTTGCCATCTTCAGATCAGAACCTGAGGTCCCAGATGTAGCGCCTGGGATCCTTGTCATAGGTGAGTTCTGCAAAACCGAGATGTGGTTCTCTGCCACAGTCAAGGAGTTCTCCAGATCTCTCACCCTGATCTTTAGGTAGTCGATCTCGTTGTCCGCATGCACTAGACCTGCTTGCAGCTCGTCGATCTCCTTCTGCAGACTGTCTATGAACTGTCTGGTGTACTCTCTTTCTGTTACGACGACAGCGTTGATTGCATGCGAAATGTCCTGATGGGTGATGATACTCGACCCGGGCCCGGAGATGCCAGAGGGTGCAGAAGGGCCTGTGGTTGGGGTGGTGGATGATTCTGCAGGTACTAATGGGCCTAATGGGTTTCTCCATCCTTGCGGGGCCGGAGAGTGGATTGCTCCCCTTGGTGGAGTTGCTACTCTTGGTACAGCTGGGGGAGCGTCTGTCACTTCCATATCCTTGGAAACAACGATCCCAGTTTCTCCTAGATTCTCGGACATGGAAGAATCTGCAAGAGGTATCCAAACAGGAAACAGAGTGAAGGAGCGCTTCTCTCGCCGCGACTAAGTGGGATCTGTATGGCGGGGCAATGATGACAGAGGTGCGAAGCGCGTATAGCGGTTCATCAACCTAAAAAGAACTCGAGAGGAGTTCGCGGAGACGCGGTGAACTTTGGGTCTGCTTTCAGCACCCTAGGTTCCTATCGTAAAGTATTTTTAGGGTTGTAAGACCCGCGAGTACCGTTCTTTTACGTAGAAAGCAAGTATTGTAGCGTACAGTCGGCAGGGTTTTGGGCCTGACTGTAGACGTGCGGAAACAGGACCTAAAGTCACTGATCCTTATGAACTGGCGGCTCGTGTAAGACGAGGGCCTGGTCCACTTCTACTTAAAAGACTAACGTAAAGAAACTGAGATACTAAAGCGCGTCGGGGAGATGATGATAGAACAAAAAACATGATCCGCGAGAATATTCTCAAGCAGAACAGCACGATGAAGTTCGCCGAGGACGTTGAGGTCCAAGACAAAGTTCGAGTCGGAGTGGTAGAGTAGACTTAATCTAATGTTATGACCCACGTTCACCAATAATGATGAAGGAGAGCTCACGACCACTAGGACTCGGTCAAAGATGATGAGAAACAGAGTATGATTGAGCGTAAACATCTAGGTCACTACAACAGTAGGAAACAAAGAGGTTAAGTCTAAGGAGCTCTTATGCTAACTACCCTACTCTTATACATAACATTGAATAGGAGTCTGAAAGAAATCAGCCAATAGGAAAAGAGTCGTACGACTACTGCGGATGACTAAAGATGACTCATGATATATAAGCAGATGAGTAAGACGGCAACTAAACAGAAACCCAAGTTCTGACCGGTTCTTCTTTGGGAAGCGAGATTGTTCTAGCCCGTGGAGTAGGGGAACCAATCGGAGAAGTAACGGGTGACCTATGACGCGGAGTCACGTGACCGGCTCGGGTACTGGAAGTAGCTGAAGGAAAACCGAGAAACGAAAAATGGTTCGTATTAGGAATTCGTGACAGCCACCAAGTCTGGACAGTCCACAGCACTTTGGCCTGTATAAGTGATTGTCAGCAATGAAGTTATAAATAATGTGTTGAATATGAATTCTTACCTGGCAGGAGATTCTCAGTAATCTCAGGCCAACTCCCATTTGCAGTCATCATCAGGAAGAGATCAGGCTTTTTGCAGGCACAGCAAATGGCCAAAGAGTCTTGAAGTAGCTGATGCATGTACTGAGGGCTCCCAGTATGAGAGGAGGGAAGAATGATGGAGCGACCTGTCTGAGCCAAATCATCCATGCCATCATTGAGCACATTGTCTGTCAAACCCTGGTAACAGTCTGCCCGGAGCCACTTTTGGTTGTTCCGAACCCAGTTCAACTTACTCTGCTCAATGGATGCCCATGCATCAACCACATACTGCTGGAAAAGTCTTCCACCATGAAAAATGTTGTTGTGGTCCATGCGAATGGGGCGAGGATGAAGGCAATAGGCATAATACAACAGCTGGGTGACTTTTTTTGAGCATGTGACACGTTCACCCTCTCTAACATTGAGAGGGATATCAGAATGCCAGCCCTCCTCACCAGAAGGAAAGAGAAGGACGTAGTGAAGAGTTGCATATGCATGGCTAAGCTGGCTCATGCACTGAAGTTGACCTCCTTGAAGTTGCAAGACAATATTGCGTTTGTCAGACACCTCCTCAGATCCATCTCCAGGAATAATCACAGCAATTTCATCGGCAGTGGGAAGATTATATCTTCAACCATCTGAGCCCTCCTGGAAGTGAATGCGTACATGAACATCTGTGTGCTGCTCTGGAGGCTTCTCTCGCATGACTTGATAGGCCTGTTTATAAAGAGGAGCATAGGGATGGCTTTGATACAGTATGTCATGGAGTGCTCTGAGAATGCGACAATCAAGACCTTCATTTCCAGGTCGGTTGGCACAGATGCCGGTGGCTTCATCAGGATCATAGATATAAAGTTGTGCATATGATGGCTGACAACCTTCTGGAGGCATAAGACTGCCCATGAGGTGATGGAGGGATCCATGGATATGAAAAGCATTTGGGCCAGCACATATTGCAGTAACATATCTCCGTATTATACGAGTGAACGGACGTGCATAATATCCTGTATGATACGGGCCAGCGGACCATGGGCCGAAGGTAGATATATCCTCGACTATGACAGATGGGCCGGGAGTGTTATTATTCCCGATGGAGACGGGTGGGCCCATGTAGGGAATATGTAGAGTAGATGAGTGGGCCGATAGACATGAATATTCAATAGACAGATGGGCCGAGGTAGTTGGATATTATGTAGATGGGTTTACCAAGGTAGATGTGTATCAAATAGCTGGGTATGTCAAGGGTGCTTGTTATCACATAGACGGGTGGGCCCAGATATATATCATATTAGACGGGTGGGCCGACGAATTAAGATTATTTTGTAGACAGGTGGGCCGACATATTGGTGTTATTTTGTAGATGGGTGGGCCGAGGGAGTGGTGAAATATTTATTATATATACGGGTGGGCTGAGGGAGCGGTAAAATATTTATTATATATATGGGTGGGCTGAAGGTCGTTGTATATTGCACAGACGGGTAGGCCGACGTGGGGGTATATAATATAGACGGGTGGGCCGAGAGAGCAATTTATTAGATATTATATAGATGGGTGGGCCGAGGTAGTTGGATATCACATATACGGGTGGGCCCAGATACATATCATATAGACATATGGGCCGAGGTGGTAGTATATTATATAGACGTATGGGCCGAGGTAGTAGTATATTATATAGACGGGTGGGCTGAGATGGTTGATATCATATCCACAGGCCGGGTAACATCTATCGAGTTCCAGGTAACGTCTATCGAGTTCTGGGTAACGTCTATTGATGTCCGGGTAACTAATATCGAGTTCCAGGTAACTAATATCGACTTCCGGGTATTTCATAAATTGAACAAATCACGAAGTACCGAGTACCGAGTTCCGGGCACCGAGTTCCGGGCATCGAGTTTAATTGTTATCATATACATGGGTGGGCCCAGACACATCATGTCGACGGGTGGGCCGAGCCAAGGGTGTTGTATGATATACACGGGTGGGCTCAGATGTATATGATGTTGACAGGTGGGCTGAGGTTATTATATGATATAGATGGGTGGGACTATCGAGTGCCAAGTGCCAAGCTCCAACTACCGAAATTTTAATGAACCGAGCATCATGTACCGAGTTCCGGGACCCGGGACCCAGGTCTCGACACTCGAATATTTGATATCTAGCACCCTTCCAATTATCTGGTATTTCATTGACATACTAACATTGCAATGAATGATAATCCATCATAGAAAGGTCAGTTTCAACTACCGAAATTTGACTGAACCAAGCATCATGTACTGAGTTCTGGGACCCGGGTCTCGACACAAATATTTGATATCTAGCACCCTTCCAATGATCTGGTATTTTATTGACATACTAACATTGCAATGAATGATAATCCGTCTTTGAAAGCTAAGTTCCAACTACCGAAATTTGAATGAACCAAGCATCATGTACCGAGTTCCGGGATCCGGGAGTCCCAGGTCCCGGGTCCTGACACTCAAATATTTGATATCTTGCACCCTTCCCATTATCCGGTATTTCATTGACATATTAGTATAGCAATGAAATGATAATCCATCTTTGAAAGCTAAAATCAAGGTTCCCTATCTG
>NW_024538394.1:0-8350 GCF_016628075.1 Suillus paluster
TACATGCGTTCTAGGGTCATTTACCAGTGCATCATGTGGTCAACAGCCAGTCAGACTGGGACGTTAAGCATGAGGTCTGTGCTCTGATGCTATTCCGGTTCTAGATTGCATTGCATTGATAATTGCACAGGATGTACGTCACGCCGGTATGTATTGGACATCCAGTTGCCAAATGGACGGTGAGCAGATCCCTTCCATTTGCCTCGTGTGATTGACTGATACCATGTACCGTAGGCGACTACTATTGTGACGATGTGGGCGTCACGGACAAGGGTTACATACTACATAGTAACTTCTACTAGGTTCGTGGCACCCGCGTGGCCCTATATAGGCCCTAACCACGAGCGCCCGCAATTTTGCTCTCAACACTCATACTCAAGCACTCACGACTCACGCCACATAGCTTGCTTCTCATGAATCGAGCAGCCCAGCTTGATAAACGTTTCAACGACATTATCAGAGGCAAAGTCCCTGCCGATGCACGAAGCTACCCTCTTATTGGAAGCGATTTGTACACAGCAAGACCCTGCGGCCTGCATCAACAAAATCGTAGAGCTCCCATGGCTCAAACGCAGTTCAGGCTGCTATGCGTCACAATACCAGTTCCCAATTCCTCAACGACACTGCAACCAAGCTTCTGTTATATCTCTTCCGAGCACCGACCTCGGTGATGTCTTGGATCACTTGCTCACCGCCATCGTTGATCCCCCAATTTTTTGGAGTGCCTTCAGCCAAGCATTCGATCAAGGTAGCTCAATGAGCCAGCCCAGGAAGCATTCGCGGTGCTCCTCCTTCGCCTCATGTCCCTCACTACGGGGAATACGTCATCATACCGTGACGTCGCAAAGAAGCCTAGTATCCTTACGAGGCTTCTCAATTCATCGCAACAGACCGTCAAAGACATTGGCTACCGCATCGAACATATTCTTTCCACCTTCAATTCCGGTGCACCTACCGCTGCAGTCGGTGGACCTGGTGGTCGGCATGATAACGATTTCGTCGACTTCAGGGAGATCTCCATTCTTCCAACTGCAGACGATCCTCTGCCAGCAGCTTCCTTTCATTCGCCCGAGCAGTGTATTGGAGGATCCTGATGGCGAAGAAACTCGTACAGCTGACTACCTGGATAACACCTTCCGCTTGCTGCGCGAAGAGATTTCATGAGAGAGAAGAACTCCAGCCCGCTTTAGGGAAGAAGAAAGGGCGTCATCGTGGGCTCATCATCGATGACGTCACACTCGAGGGTGTTTACAGCGGTACAGATGATAGAAAGACTCGGTGGGGCATCAAGCTCAAATGCAAAGACGATTTCAAGTCGATGAAGAATGTCCCCGACAAGCAGCGCAAGCATTACCTCGAGAAAGATCCTGCGGGTGTCAAAATTCTCAAACATCAGTCTCTTGTTTGCGTACTTTCGGGAAATCAAATTCTTAGTCTCGCGACGGTTCATCGTGTCGAGGCACTGCTTGCGCAGAAGCCACCTGTTATCGTAATTCAGTTGGAAGGGGAGTCTAGCATCGCAAAGACTCTCCTTCAACTGCAGTCATCCGATCCCATTCGGCTCATTCAGATCGACACTGCAATTTTTGCCTTCGATCCGGTCTTGAAGGCTCTGCAGAACACGCAGTTCATTCCGCTTTCGGAGGAGCTCCTGTTCTGGAAGGACGGGAACCTTATCGGCAGCGCCTCGGTGACTGCGACTGAGATCACGCGACCCCTCGCTATGAATCCCTCTGTGGATTTGCAGCAGCTCCTGGGGACTTCATCTAGTATTGTGCTTGATAAGTCTCAGGCGGCATCACTTCTGGCAGGACTCACGCAGAGGCTTTCCCTTATCCAGGGCCCTCCAGGTAGTGTTAATATCTACCGCCTATGCATATCCATTTTGCTGACATGCCACAGGAACTGGGAAGTCATTCATTGGCGCTGCTTGCGAAGGCTATCCACGATCACACCGAACAGAAAATCCTTGTAGTCTGCTACACGAACCACGCCCTGGATCAATTCCTGGAAGATCTCATGAAGATCGGTATCCCTGACACTCACATTGCCCGTCTCGGCGGCAGAGCAAACGCGCAGGTCGCCCATCTTGGCGTTGCGGGGAAGAAAGAGCGTGTCACCCGATCGAAAGCTGATTGGACTATCATCGACAACCTGAAGAATTCATCGGGATTTCACTGCGACTCTCTAGAGGACGCCATGGACAGGTTCATAGCCTCCAAGATTGACTTCAAGGACGTCCTCATGTACATCGAGTTCGAGGAACCGAACTTCTTTGATGCATTCCGCGTACCTGAAGATGATTCAGGAATGACTCGTGTCAGCAAGAAGGGCAAACCAGTCGACGCTGAAGAACTCATCTTTCAGTGGTCCAGAGGATTTGGCGCTGGGCAGTTCAAAGACGAGCCCAACGTACGTCAGGCGGCTGATATCTGGGGTATGCCTCTAGACGCTCGTCGGAAGATGTTGGAGCAATGGAAGTCGGAGATAGCAAAACCATCCTCGAAGAGATTTGCACACTTGGCAGAACTACAACGAATGTCAAGATCAACTGACACGTGAATTCAGAGAAGGGATGGTCGCAACCCTCATGGGGAAGAGAATCATTGGATGCACAACGACTGGAGCAGCCAAGTTCGCACAAGACATTCGTGGGGCGAAACCTGATGTCCTTCTCATTGAGGAGGCTGGTGAGATTCTCGAAAGTCACGTCCTCACTGCAATGGGTGAGAGTACCAGTCAGATGATTCTCATTGGCGATCACAAGTACGTGAGCCAATGGTCATCTTTGGGATATCCTGCTGATGTTGGTTCTTCACAGGCAGCTGCGTCCCAAAGTCAACAACTACAAGCTGACTGTTGAAAAGGGCGATGGATTTGAACTCAACAGATCACTGTTCGAGCGCCTGGTTCTCAGAGGCTTCCCTCATGAAACTCTGACAGCCCAACACTGTATGCATCCGGAAATTTCAGCGTTCATCAGGAAGCTCACGTACCCCGACCTCACCGATGCTGCCAAGACCCAGGGCCGTGATGACATTCGCGGGATCCAGAACAACTTCGTCTTCATCGACCACACCCATCCCAAGGATAACGACCCTCGTATTGCCGACGAGGCGACGGGGCCTCGTGTTTTCAGTCAAAGCCAGATCCTTGTCCTGACTGTACCAAAGAAGCCAATCGTGCGGAGGAGAAGCGAAAACGCGAACTTGAGCTGACACAGAAACTAGCGGAGGAGGAACTGCAACGTCTGATACAACGTGAACAGGAGCAGTTGGAGCACGACTTACGCATGGCTGAGCTGGATGCCAAGTTCAAGGCGGAAATGGATGCGATAGCTGACACCCAGGTTGCACAGCAGTGAGCCAATGTCTACCAACAGAAAATCAAGGATATCGAGGCAGCTAGAGCCAACGCACAGAAGGCGGCTGTAAATGCACAGGCACACGCCAACACTGCCCATTCTGCTTCGTCATCCAGGACACACCCCACACCTTCCGCACCTTCCGCACCTTCCGCACCTTCCGCACCTCCCACCCTCCATCCAATCCACAGTCAAACGTTCCTCCACCAAATCCTAATCCTCTGTTGTCATCGCTGAATCCGCAGCCAAGCACAAAACCTTCGACTTCACAGACGAATTCCCAGCAATCAAAGTCTCAACAAGTGGACCTTCCTCGACGTCATCGAACAATGCAGCATCCACGTCGCCTGCCCACCAGGATTGGTTGTACCAGAAGCGAGTCAATGGCGAACAAAATAGCACCATCGACAGTATCATGGAGTTGACAGGGCTTGAGGAAGTGAAAGCACAAGTACTCCGTATCAAGGCCCATATTGACTTGATGAAACGACAAGGCGTCCCCGTGAACAAGGAGCGCCTCAATCTTGTTTTGCTTGGTAATCCAGGAACTGGTGAGTACTCTTCGAGGTTTTAGCATCCAGATAGCCCATGTCATAATAAACTTGACCGAATTTCCTTGCGATGGTTGTCTTTCTGGTTCCTGAGGAGAAGGCATTAACACATGAACAACATTGGACGTGATTTGATTACCAGGGGGTCCCTTGAAAATGAAGCTGGTAGGAATTTGCTTGCACATATCCAGTCCCAATGCTTTCATCCCTTGAGCCATGTTCTGATAATCTCCCAGCTTCTGGATAACGGCTTCACATCCAACCATATCTTCAAACAACTGAACCAAGTTTGCTGCAGCGTGCTGATCGCGGTCCCACTTAGGATCGAAGTCTTCTGGTTCAAGATAATATCCAGAGACATATGGGAAGGTGTTGATGTCTGTCGCTTTAGATATTGATGTTTCGCAAAAGTCAGCATATTTTCCACTTCTCCTCCATTTCCAAAGTTCGGATGGTTCTTTCTTTGGCTCAGAACACCCATGGCTACTTGCTTTGCTTTCTCTGTTGCACCAAGGTCTTGATCCTTTAGCTTGCGTTCAAATATTTCCTGTAGCTGGGGCTCAGTGAAGTCTTCAAACATGAAAGCGTCCTCAATTGCAAAGCGCCGAGCAAAGCCAGGATTAACATCCTGATCCAACACACGTTAGAGTCAGTCATTTACCACGAAGTCGTAGGTGACCTGCCTTGAACATGTCCTCCATCTGTTCTTTGTATCCCAAAAGTAAGACACAACGATCATCCCCCGGCACGTTCTGTATCTCTGCAATCATGGTGTCGATGACGGTGGTCTTGTAGGGGTCCTGGGCACCACCATTCTTACTGTGTAGCATGTATGCCTAGCGAGACAGTGAGAACCACAAGGTGGAGGCAGGGATGTATACCCACCTTGTCAATGACCAGGACTTTTCCGACGGTGCTCTCCAAGATGGCCTTAGTGTTCTGTTCAGAGTGCCCAAGATGTTGTCCGACAAAATCTGAAGGATTCTTCACCACGACTAAAGACAACAGTCAGGTAATGATCCTCGAACATTTGTCCGCAGAACACCGAACCTTCACCATTACTGAGAAGCCCTAGGTCTGCCAGCGCTTGACCATAGAGTTTGGCGATGGTGGTCTTGCCAGTCCCTGGGGAGCCAAGAAAAACCCGATTAAGGGCCATGTCGAGAGGGTGCTTTTCTGCCAACTCGCGATGATAGTTCGCCCTGATGAGATTGAAGAGGTTGCTGACAGATTGCTTCACGGATTCAAGACCAGTAAGCTTTTGCAACTTTATCCACAAAGGGCAGTGCGGAAAAACGATGTCCGGATTGGGACCAATGAGATCCTCCTTAACAAGCAAGAAATCGTCTGGTGATGATCCATTCTTGCGCTCTTTTCCTACCCTTGCAGCTTGTTGCTGGCGTATCTGCGCAAGCATATTTTGCAGTGCACGGGCATTGCCAAAGCCTTCGTGGCCGCAGCCGCGGCCTAGGTGTCAGACTGCAATTCGACTATAGAGACCTCGAATGCCATCTTCGACCTTCATCTGGCCTCTATATTGTTTATCCACCAGATCAGCGAGCATGTCAAGGAGGTCTTCGTCGCTGTAGTCCTCGAAGGTGAATCTATTTGGGACACGACTTGGAAGACCTGGATTATGATTGAAGAATTTCTCCATCTGACGGCTGTACCCAGCAAGGATGAAAACCAGGCTTCCAACCCAGTTCTCCATTTCCACTAGCAGATAGTCAAGAACGTCGGTACCGGAACCACTCTGTCCCACTAACTAGCTGATAGGCCTCATTGATGAATATGGCACCACCGCCAAGTTTCAGCATCTTCAACGAGCTTCTTTGCACCACTGACACCGTCATGTGCCAGACTCGCTCCTGTTGTCTCCTTGAATGCATTCCCTGGAAGCACTTGGATCGATTCGATAAACTGAGCATACAGCCTCGCGACCGTTGTCTTCCCTGCGGGAAAGTTACCATGCACTGAGCGCAAATAGATTATTTCAAAGGAAGGCTTTTACCTGTCCCTGGATTTCCCAAGAGTGCAAGATTCAGACACTCCTTGTTTGCTGGGGTTCCCTGGCGTTTCATCAAGTCTAGCTTCTCCTTGGTTTCTAAGACTTGCGACTTCACTCCTTCCAGTCCAGTCATTGCCATGATGCTATCAATCGCGTTGTTCTGCTCGCCCAAGAGCCTCTTCTGTGACTCCCAGTCATCACGAGCGGCAGAGTTTTGTTGGTCGGGAGGTTGCGAAGGAGCAGACAAAGGATTAGAGGATTTCTGTGCGAAAGAGGATGATGGTTCGGATGTGTTTGCACTGCCGTCCATTGAGGAACCTGCAGTTTTCTGCACATGAACTTTTGCCTCTTGAATTTCTCGTTCCTTCTGCTTGATCATAGCTTCTCTCTGCTTCGCAGTATTGGCATCTGCAATAGCGTCGGCCTCAACTTTAAGCCTTGCGTCCATTTCAACCATTCGGGTATCATGAGCAGCTTGCTCGAGATCATGTTTCTCCTGGAGTGCTGCATCACACAGTAATTGCTTTTCAGCCCACGCTGCATCCTTCTCACATGGTGTGCATTTTGTGGGAGGCCCTCGATGACACTTCCACGAAACTTTGTGGACGTCCGCCGCACATTCCCCGAATAATGACTGTTGACAAAGCACTTTGGAGTGATCAACAAGTTGATGACACTTCGAAGGACAAGGGTGCACACTGCAACTAAGCATAGTACCACTGAAGGCAGCAAGGTCAGCGAGCTACCCAAATGTTGTTGAGAACACACACCACCAAGGCTCCACACAACCTCCATCAGGACATTGCTCATCGAAATCGTTGTGTCTCGCAGAATGGCTTTCCGCGCAGGATGACGTTCGCATTTGAGGGAAACCCTTCATAGATGTGACGCCTGTTTGAGAAGATCAAATAGACCGCTCCAAAGAGGGGATTTGCTCTGGAACGTATCCATATTGCCAATAAGAATGAAACCATTCCGGGCACGAGACAAGAGGACGTTCAAATTCAGGGGACTTCATAAAGCCGATAGCAGCATCAGGATTCGATCGTGTCAAGCTAGCAACCACGATATCACTTTCCTCTCCCTGATAATTGTCTGCTCCAGTCAGTCACCGTCAGGTTAGTTCTGTTGGAGTTCATACCTATGGTAGCCAGTCTTATCTTTCTTTTGGACGCCTTTGCAGTGTCAGGAGAGAGCAACCCGCACGGACCAAGTCATAAGAGTCGAGGTCATTTAACACCGGGTCATTGTCTGTCCTGAGAGCTTCCAAAGCTTGTAGAGTGCCCAAGATAAGGCGTTAGGACGACATATTATCTGTTCCATAACCTTGTTGAGCAAGGTACCGGACAATCTTCAGAACCATGCTGACTTCGTAGGAGTTTTGTTTTGAAGTTACAGAACCAGGATCGTGCGATCACTGACTTGATATCACCGTCCTCGGGGTGAGCATGGTTGAGGAAAATGATGTTATCTTGGACACCACGATATCGTCTCTGCCGTGAGTGCCAGCGCATCAGTGAGTTCGGGGTATGTGAGTTCGTGAACAAGTGTGGAGATTTCGGGCCGCATGCGGTGTTGCTGGGTGAGAGTAGTGTGGGGGAATCCTTTCAGAACAAGGCGCTCGAAAAGCGACCTGTTCAAGTCATATCCTTGGCCACTCTCGACTTGGAGGGCGTAACTGTTGACTTTTGGTCTCAACTGCCTAAATACATAACTCAGAACAAGGCGTTAAGGGCAGTGATGGAAACATACTTGTGGTCCTCCGACAAGGATAAGCTGATTGGTGTTTTTCACCAAGGGCGGTCAGGATATGGCTCTCCAAAATCTCTCCAGCCTCCTCCACAAGGACAACATCGGGAGTGGCAGTTCAGAGGTCTTCAGTAAATTTTGCAGCACCCGTTGTTGTACATGCAACGATCCTTTTAGCCTGAGCGTCGCAACCAATGATTCGCCAACTTCTGGCTGAGTTGCATTTGACAGGTATTGTAATCTTGGCCAACAGCACCAATATCATCTACCATCTCCTCCTGAAGGTCGTGCCTCCATTTCGCCATCAAGGTTTGGCGGACAGGCAAGGGAGTGGCCCAAGCGGGTTGTTTCGTTCGTCCGCAGGTTAGCTGCATTCTTGAAGATGCCCACATCATGTCCGCCCCTCTGCCATAGCACTATGAGATACGTTGGGTCAACCTCCCGACCTCGTCGGCCTATGACCGTCATGCCGTCATCTGACTTGGGAACACGAAAAGCTTCAAAATAATCCTCGTCCTTGAACTCAATATGCATTAAGATGTCCTCATAACAAATCTTGTTTGCCACGAACTCCGCAACAGACTTGTCAAGCCGACTACAGTGAAACTGAAGTCTGTTCTTGAATTCATCGAATCATCGTCCAATCAGCCTTGGACCGCGGGGCTGGGAGGTTCTCTG
>NW_024538395.1:0-8329 GCF_016628075.1 Suillus paluster
ACGCAGAGTACCGCTACGCTTGACACCTGTCCGACTTTGACCATTATTCTTCTGCGCCTCACTTACCAGCTCTGCGATCAGCTTGTTGTATGTCTCCGAGTCCTGCTGGAGAGCGTCGCGAGTTTGCAAAATGTGTGTAAGTAGAGATGAGACATTAGTTGTCTCTGTCCGGATATCTACCAGACACCGTTCAAGTTTCGCCAAGGGTAAGAGGGTTAATTGATCTGCTTAGCGACATATATCATTGGTCAGATCGCAGCTAAGGAAAACAGACGCACCTGTATCAAGCTTGAGTAATTCTTCTACCTTCTTTTCATCCAGCTGAGGTTTGGGTCCAATACCAAGTTGTGATACGGTTGAGGGTCCTGGCCGCGTAGACGGCTGAGGAGTGACCATCACAGGTGTCCCTGCACGAGAAATGGTCCTAGACGGAGGGGTGCTATGCAGCGGACCGTTGCGAGGCCCTGGGGGTGCAGACATCGGTCGCGTTGATATATGCAGTGGGGGAAGGGGCTTGCCACTTGCGTGCGGAAGTATTTCATCTAAGTTCACGGGTAGTCCAAGAGCGATTAAATGTTGCTGTCGAATGCGTGAGCGCGTCCAATTTATGGGCTCCATGAGAGGCGGCGAATCCATCAGCATGGTGTATAAACCACGACTTTAACCTAGGCTTTCAGCATTCGAAGGGAGACATTCCACAAGGACAACGAACCTTTCAGGTGTGACTAATATTTGGCTAACACCCTCTGCCTGTCTGATATCTTCATCTGTGGTTAACAAAGATATATCCCGAATCCATACGGGATCCAGGATGCGGTTGATCTGTCTCTCCAAGTCTTCTCTGGAAGGTAGGGGGTTTAATCTGAGCGGCTCCCAGATGGTATGAGATGGACCCGGTATTGGCTCTTCATGAAACGTAGCATCTCTTCTGTGAAATCCACAAATCTGCACCCTGTCAAAATCTGCATCGTGTCCGAAATTCCTGCTGCCCTCTAGGTCCCTCCGCCTCTCCGAAATCTCCAAAGTCACCAAAATCATCATCCTGCACAATAGATGGGTTGTGTGTTGTGCGGTGGCGTATGAAGTCATCGTAGTCGTCTAGTCGGTCTTGAGAAGGTGCAGGAGATGGCAGCACAGGAGATTCAAGTGAGGGAATGATGTTGTGATATTTGTGAGGCGTGTTGGTTCATTGGGGTATACCCCAGACTGAAGCTCCAAACGTTTAAAATCGTCATCCATCATACGCCTGTATTGCTTTCAGATGCGTTGTTCAGCAGTCGATGGAATCGCAGCTCAAAGCTAAAAGGTAAGTTGGTGTAACGCCAAGTGGATGTTGGTTACGGGAAGGTCTTTGAAAATGCATGACTGTCGGACTAACGTGACGTTCAATTTCAAGGTTGGCTACGTACACTTGCATGATTCCTTCCAACTTTGAGCCAGAGCCTCCTGCTTTCGTCTTTGAAAGGGCTCACACCAATGTCCATCAATTCCTGTTCGCTTTTCCAGATGAAAAGAAAATGCCCCATGCGCGTCAATACAACTGCGGCGCTGCATGATATTATGAATATCAGCGTGCAGCGAGACGATCTTCTCCCGTGCCAGACGTGCTTGGTCCATCCTAGCCAGATGGAAAGAGTAGATTGGAGAGCGATATGAGCTGGGCATCACTTTGGCTTGAAATCGATGTCTGCGTCATGGGGAGTAATCCACGCAAGATAGATTATCTACGGACTATGTTACTCCAACTTCCGGAGGGGAGGTATGTCTCAATTTACTATCCTTACAATCGCGACGAATTAGATGACGCTAGCGAGAACGCATTCTTGCTGAAGTTAGGTTCACCATTATATTCTTGGTGGCAGGGTACAGAGATGCCTTCGACGAACTTTGAGTTGTAGGTGGCTTTATCTATCGCCGAAAAACCGTGATCTGATGTTTGCACAGTTACCTCCCTTCATTCCCTTATCGTGACAATCCAGTACTTCTCCACGTCTATGCAGGTTTGTTGTGTATTTTCGTTGCTCAGCCTCCCAGAATCAATTGGTCAGGTTTTAGAAGTTTCGGTTATTCTGGCATATCGATCTTAGGTCCTTGATCCAGGTGCTAATGGGGTCGAGGAAACCACCTATGATAGCAACTCTTTGAGTCGCGCTCAGATCTTTCTTGAACGTGCAAAGGCATTGGATCCCCATAACATCGTGGCAAGCGAATTTTTGCACAAGGTATGGTGTCGTCTGATTCCTTCCAACCGAAGAACTTACCTTCGTCAGTTACATTATATCTCTCAAGGACCAGCATTACATTCTTTCGCCAGCCATGATTCTGAAGATGAAACTCATAGCAAAGGTTGTCAGCCATCGCAACCAAAGCGGAGGAGAAGTAATTCTTGATGGTACCCATCCAATAGGTCACAGGCGAATGTAAGGTTGTATCCCACTATCAACCATCTGAGTCCGACTCCATATCGATAGCCGGCATCGCTTCCCTCTTCCTCGTCATCGTCCAACGCCACTGGGATAGACCGAGTTCTACCGTGAGAGGAACAAGTTCCGTTGACGGCAGCAGAGATTTTGCTGGCTGTCGACTGTGGTATCGCTGAAGGGGACATCAGCAGAATGTTTTGTTGGTGCTGCTGTAATCGGAGATGTCGTTTTTGGGCTGGCCAGCACCGAGAGGGTGATATAGAGGACTGTGCAGGAGCTGTTGTTTTGGTGTCGGCATAGGCAAATGCGTCGGTACCGGTTGGGGTCGCCACGATAGGGTCTGCCGTGATATCCATGACGCTTGCATCAGATAACGTAGCCATAGGCAAGTGAGTGTACGAGCAGCAAGCTCTTCATTGCTTTCCTCGCGCGGAATAGAGATAGCGCTTCTACGAGTGAGGAAGCGGGCGGACTAATGGGTGGACACCGAGGATGGAGAAGAATATCAACTTCTTGTGAACTTGGAGTTTTGTTTGCATGGTCTGCAAGCAATCTATCGTCATGTTGGTGGAAAAGAAATGAATAAAACATTGCCTACATGTTCATCGCCTTCCGTCACAGTTGATTTAAGAACCAAACCAAGGCTTCTGCTCATCGCACTCGTCGTCCCTCGAGCTAGCTCTAGGCACATTCCGTTCACTTTGCATGTACTAAACCGTGCAGATGAACGTCATGAGACAAAGAGGGACGTGACATGGATGGCAAGGACAGCGACAAGGATACAGGACACGGCAGACCAGGGAGCGAACAGCGGGTTGCAACTCAGCGCCTCGCATTGTAACCTGTAGTGCTAGTGGGGCGATCAGCGACTGGGTTGGCTGGTCCCGACTTGAACTCACCGTCTAGAGCACAAAGAATAGCCTCTTCCTCGGCGATCGATGAACAAATGACGTCTTTTGATAGTCTAAACACCTCGTCTCCTTCATAATCTCGTCTGCGTTTCCTGCCTTTTTTTCTCTGTCCAGAATTCGTTTCGCTTGGGTGTGCATCAGACTGGGTTGATAGCAGTGGCATGAGAGAAAGCATAATGGCTTTGACGAGCCTCGTGGAGCTAAGCTCGCCGCTGGGAGGGAAACTATTGCTCAGTAAAGCTTGAATGCATTGAGCAGTCGACATCGTCGCTCTCTAAAGCATACGTAGGTCATTACTTCAGGTTGTAGTTTCAGTGACGTACGGTTGAAGGTTTTGTTCGAGATGATACGTTATCATGACAACTAGCCGAGACACGTATGGTGTTAGTCGATGCTGAATGCTAAATCAAGGCCGTCATTTGGGATGCAGAATAAAAAATATGTTTTACCAACGTTTTCGCAAGGCAACAGAGCAGGTCACATGCAGAACTCTGCAACTCTGGCACAATAGCAAGCTCCAGGGCTCTGACTGTTGCGTCAATGTGGCCTTCTTTCTAGCACTTCGTTGACAAAACATTCGCAAAGAAAAAATACAAAAATACCTCATCATCAGCAGTGCAAGCTAGCAGGAATAAACAGAACTCCATTGTACGTCCTATAGGCACTTGGACTGGCCTTTGAACGGTTGTCCTGTACTTGTGTGAGTGCGTTCTTTCATCGTATTCAGTATATTCACCTCAGCAAACTGCAGAGCGCTACAACACTGCATTTCAATCTGTCGAGATTGAGGGCGATAGCTAGCGCTGGATCATCGACTGATAGTCCGCTAGAAGGTAGCGGGGTATTCGTTACTGTGTGAAAGATCAATAAGATATTCATACGTCGATATCGGGATCTTGCCTGGAAATGTAGGTTCTGAAGACCCATCGAAGAAGCCCAGAGACACTGAAGGGTCTCATCCACAGACTTCTTCCACAAGTTTGGCTGCCCCAACCTTGCCTCCGGTATAATGAAGAACAGCATATAGGCTTGCTGCGCTATGGAGCAGCAATTTATTCGTGCATTGTGGTGCAGAGCCATTAAGGATTCGATGGCACATATCTGTGATAGAGGGACTCGAGGCTCTATTTAATGAAGGATACAAAATAACCATGTCCTTCAATGTGTCAATCGCTAGAGCCTGATGTATTGATTTCAGACTCCTGTTCATTTCATGAACATCATGCACCCACTTTGAGTTCGTAATCTGCAGCCTTTTCGACGATAGATGCTTAGCGCCTGGCTAAATTTTGGAACGGTAGGAGTGGCCAGTTGCCTTTGGAACTCTGGCACGTCGGTTGCCGCGCTGAGTACATGTCGAAGGTATCTTATTGAAGCCTTGAGCAATGGAAGAGGTTCAGGTTTCTTGGAGTAATACATTAGGCATCTGAACATCAAGATAAATGCATCTCACAAACTGTAAGGATGGACATCGCGAGTCCTGCCCAGCTCTGAGCATACTCTGTCATCGTAGCCTTGGATAGCGACGAAGTACGGTATGCAAGCACATGCCAGCCCACCGGGCTCCGGCATCTTTGAATGAATCAAGGAAGTCACGCGGGATGTCCATTTCTGAAGATGAGGCGAAGGAGACAGGGAATCCTCTGATAGAGTTGACAGCACAAAGGACAGATGTAAAACTGAAGCGCATCCGAGGCTAATTGTAGCTGAAGCAGTGATTTCAGCGGATGGGGAGACGCCATTTGCTTAGGAAAATGGAAAGAGCAGGGCAAGAAGAACGCAATACCAATAAACTTTGAAAAAGATTGCTTGAGATTGTATTACTAAATTTGGGCAGACACTTTAGCTTTCAACAATAGTAAACAGGTTCCACTACGCTTCGGCTAGTCAACGTCTTGGTAAGTACAAGTTGCAACATGCAGCATTTTGGCGACCTCGATCCGGCCACTGAGGAACAACTACGTATCAACAATTTTGAGGTGCATAAATTGTTTACACTGCATGCCACTGTGCTGATGGTCGATGTTGAGTAGGGCAAATTCGATGTTAAAGAATTCGTTGGATCCATATCTGAGAGACTAATCACGCAATCGAAGGCAAGCCCTGGACGTACGCGTGTGTGTACTCTCATTTTAACAATGTCTCACTTCTTCCTGCTTTGCCTAGCATTCGATCCCAAGCCGTTCATACGAACATTCGAAGCGGTTGTGGACAAGTTGATCAGTGTGCGCAAGGATGTCCAGACTAAGACGGAGCAGATGGAAAAGAGCGTCCGAGTAGCAGAAAGAGAGTACTCGAAGAAGATGGCAGACCTGAACCGAGGATTTGAAGTACGTTTCCCTGCGCAGTCTGTAGGTTGTCCTGGTTGACCATCATACTCAGGCTGTTGGGTCATCCTTCTCGACAATGGAAAGCAAGATGAATGACGTTGGACGCACTGCAGTCCGAATAGGTGGCTTCCACCAACATGTCCAATACTCTTGTTAACTTTCGACATCAGGTGAACAGCTGGAATCCATTCACATTGAACGCCAGAGAGCCCAGGCCGCCCATGACCTCATCAATTACTACAACCAATTTTCGCGCGGGGATACTTCACGTTTGGATGCTTTGAAGAAAGAAGGTCGAGAAGGCCGAAGCCAAGTTGCCGTTATATTGCGTCGACTCACGACCGTGGCTCGAGAGGTCGATCTTCCCAGTGCAGACAAGGTATTACTTACTGTCCTTTCCTCCATCCAGTGATAAAACAGAAATTCAGACCCGAGAGACAATTGACAAATACTGCGAGAAGTTCGAGAAGACATGATATATCTGTTTGACCGATGCTACCGAAAGGGAGACCCGAAGATGATGCATGTGTGTTTCTTTGTCTTCGGTGTGTTATAAGGATCTAACATTTCGTTAAGCATTGCGCACAAACATTATTGGATTTTAATGGTGGTGCATCTTGTGTTCAGATTTATGTTAATCAACACGATTTCTTCATGAATAAGGTTCGCGACACTGCAAACCACAATGACGACCTACTGTACGTTCTCCATCAGCTTCAGAATGCTTATTCTTACAATTACACGCAAAGGTGGAATACTGTGTCCAAACCGGACGAAAGCCCGCCTAAAACAGAATCAGGCCTCGCAGAGTTGTTCGGAGAAATACGAGCGACTGTTGCGCAGGAATCACAGATTGTCCAGGCAGTATTCCCAAACCCACCAATTGTCATGCAGGTTTTCCTGCAGCGTGTTTTTGCTCAGTCTGTGAGACAGCGGATCTTTTATATAACAATGATAGTTTCTGATTTTCTGCAGATTCAACAATACATGGAGCAGCTATTGACCAAAGGCTCTTCTCTCTCTGATTTGGCTTACCTGCGGATCTTACAACTGGTGCATAACCAGACATCCAACCTGATCGAAGACCTGAAAGCTCACGAGCTCCCATCTCTAACCCCCAGCAAGTCATCTCTGGAAGTAACAGAGTTTCGTAGGGTTCTCTCTGGTGCACTTACAGCTTCTGGAACGTCGACGACATCCGTTGTGAGCGCCATGCTAGAAAATGCGATGGCAGAACTTTTTGTACCATATATTGAGGGTCAGAAATATCTTGACAGAGAGAGCAAGAGTCTCGGCGAACTTTACGCGGGGCTTCTTGTGAATTTCACTCGATATCATGTAAGTATTTAATGTCTTTGCTGCAGAACGTGCTCATCTATTGTAACGCAGATGAGAATGCAGAAAGGAAAGTCCTCGATGTTTGACCGTATGGTGGACAGGCTCGGAGCTGCTGCCGCAAATACTACGACGTCTGGTGGTTCGAGCACATCTGCACAGGCGGCAGCGCTAATTATGCGATATGGAGGCATAAGCTCAGAAAGAATGCAGGACAAGAGCTTAGAAGACACCGTGCGGGAAGAAGATGGTTTGCTGAGCATCGACGTTGCGGAGAAGATGCTTAAGTGGCATGCGGAAGCTGTTGGGAGATGTGTGGAGCTCACATCCCAGAACGACGTGTCAGTTCCGTGTTGCAGTACATAATACCTGGCATCGCTCACATCCCTGCAGCCCCAAGAACACATTTACTCTCCTGAGAGTGTTGGCGGAAGCCATCAGCGCCGCGTATCTGGAAACTGCAATAGATTCGTGAGTGTTTTGCGAACTGTAATGGCATATCTAATCCTGTCGCGTAGAGCGATCGCTCGTCTTGAAATTGCTGACCCGAAGCTCGAACCGAGTCTACAGCCACTCGAAGTATTGCGCTCAGTAGACCTCATATGCCATCTGTGGCAACAATATACCAATATGGCACTGTTTCCGCTAGCAGCGTCATCCGTCACTACTCGGCGTGAAATGACCATCTTCAACAACCAGACTGTCAGCAGGACCGAAGGAGCGGCAAATACGTTGATACAACGTGTCACAGATGGCAAGTCCTTCACCCCGCCCGTCAATTCGTGTTAACCCTCGTGCAACATCCAGCCATAATATGTTGGCTTTCTCTGCAGCTCTCGAAACAAAAGAAGAATGACTTCAAACCACGGAATGACGACCTCTCATTTGCTCGTGTCAACACAGAACCTTGCGTAGCTTGTTGCGAAATGCTCGAGAAAGTGAGAGATGCGGCGGTACAGAATGTTAGCGGTAAGAACAGGGAGGCTTTTCTCACCGAAATAGGTGTATCCTTCCACAGGTCTGCTACAGCCGTTTGAAAGTCATCCATATGATGCTCAACAGGTCTCTTAGTCTACTACTTGATCATCTCCGCAAATTTCCTGTTAGCGCAACAGGAGGATTAATGCTTGCCAAGTAAGGGTCTTTACAATATCATGCTCCCCACTACCAACATCAATTCAACTTGCAGAGACCTCAAGTCGTACCAAGATACGGTGGCATCCTTCAATATCCCCGCTCTGCACGAACGATTCGAGTTCATCAGACAACTCGGCAATGTCTTTCTCGTGCGCCCTGAGATCCTCAAATCTTATATCACAGAAAATTACCT
>NW_024538396.1:0-8320 GCF_016628075.1 Suillus paluster
AAATGTGCCGATGGAGTCATGCAGAGAGTATATCCTCGAATCTTCACCTATTCAGCTGACTATCCGAGAGAAGTACATTTTTCGTTTGCATTTTAAAAATGTTGGATGGCTGATACATTTCCAGGGCTTTAATCGCGACCATCAAGGACATGGGCTCGTGCCCATGTCCTCGCTGCCTCACACCGAAAGCCTTGTTTGGTTACCTTGGACTCGTGAAGGACATGAAATTCTGCGTAAGTAACCTTCGAGTCTATGTTACAACTAAGGTTGCGAGGCTCGCAAGTTTATCTATGGATGGGAAATACTGTCAATGGTGCAAAGGTCGAAGACACTCTTGGAGAAGGCTCGTGGGTGCCTGTTCTGGTAAGTCCAACCCTATTAGATACGATGCTAAAACTAGTCCTTGCAGAATCAATTCATTGAGAAACTGGGAGTTTAGGCCTTGACCCATTTCGGATGCTTGTCATCGACCTGATGCACGAGTGCGAACTAGGTACCTGGAAGGCACTCTTTACACACCTAATGAGGCTCCTTTATGCCCTCCCTGATGGCGTTCAGCTTGTGACCCTCAAAGAGGTATGTAGAGTTATACAGATTATCATTACACTCTAACGAGTTTTCAACTTCTCGATCTCGTGTTAGATTTTGCCAGGTCCCAACATTTGGCAGCAGCGTGATTCGCAAATTTGTGAATAACACCTCCAAGATGAAAAAATTGGCAGCCGTGACTTTGAAGACATCTTACAGGTTTTTTTGTTGTTTAAGTTTCTGTGCAGGCTCGCTGACATTCCCTCCAGTGTGCTATTCCAATTTTGAAGGGCTTTCCCTCTCAAGCAAACACAACCATGCAGTCTCTGCTATATCGGTTTGCAGAGTGGCATGCACTTGCCAAAATCAGGTTACACTGGATTCTACTTTGATTTTTCTGGAAAAAACGTTCAAAAAACTCTCCCGGCAGTTGCAAAAGTTTCGGACCGACACATGCGCTACCTTCAACACTCTGGAGTTACCGAAAGAGAGAGCGGCTCATCAAAGAAGATTCGATCAGCATTCTGAAACCCACAAAGTCTCTCCAGAATCCACGGGGCCCAAGGTAAAGAAGTTCAATCTGAACACTTATAAGTTTCATGCAATGGGGGATTATGTGAGGAAGGTTTTTTGGGACCACTGATTCATTTACTACTCAAATTGTGTGTATCAGCGACATTCCTTCTATTATGCACCTGAAATCCTCGTACAGGGGGAGCTTGCACACTGAGCTGAAGGTGTTCTATCCACTGACTAACAAGCAGGACACTCCATCGCAATTAGCTAAACATGAATGCAGGTGCCATGTACTTCAACAGGTGGCAGAGGCCGCAGCATGTGTATCCCCCTCCATCAATCAATCACCAGTTGATCCCGGAAAGCATTACCATATCACATGCAATCGGAACAATCCAATTGCTCTATTCACATTCCTTCGAGAGCATGATGACGACCCAGCTCTCAAGGTAGAAAGTCGAGTGACATTTTATACACATGTTTACTCACAGTGGTTATCAGAAATTCATACCAAAACTAAAGGATCACATCCTTTATAGGCTGCACAAGCTAGATGTGAGCCATTGCGACCATATCTTCACAGATGAAGAACATAACTCAGTCATCATTCCTAACAACACAATCTACTCTGTTCACACCATTGCAAGTACATTACACCACATATGATACCGTCAACCCTAGGACACACACCGACGTCATGGTGCTCTCAGGCGAGACAACGCCGACTCACCCATATTGGTATGCTAGTGTATTAGGTATCTATCATATGGATATGTGGCTCAACGACAAGGAGCAACCTGTGAAGCAGCATCTCGAAGTTCTATGGGTTAGATGGCTGGCCCCCTTGCAGAACCATAAATCCAGCACGAAACACACATGTCTTCCCAAGGTCGCCTTTGTAGAGGAATCGGACACAGATGCTTTGAGGTTTCTTGATCAAGGACAGGTGATTCAAGGCATGCATTTACTTCTGGCCTTTGTTTCAGGTTGTGGTGTTAGCTCCCTTCGCTATGGAAAATCATTCGTGCGTCCTGAAGGGGAGTTAGATGATGGGAAGTATATTGTGTTGGCATGTGAGCACAAATATCTGTTCTCATGATATATTGATTCTCAACCTTCGAGCCAGATTTGTTGATCGGGATATGTTTATGTGGTATACTCACCTCAGTGTTGGTCATCCAGCCATGGTGCGGAAACATAACCAAAGACGTCTCAGGTTCAAGTCTCCGGGCGCAACCGTTGTAAGCAACAGCAATGAGGCAGATATGGACTACGAAGGCAACAGTGAGGAAGAGTGTTGTGCAGGATGTGATGATGCAGAAGAAGATGAGAGCAACAAAGAGATTAGTGATGACGAAACGGAAGATGAAGACTCAGACAAAGGGGGTGGGGACGATGATGTTGATGATGACGATGACCTACCATCTTTTTGAAATTCCCTCTGTCCAGTATCGATCTTCACTCACTAGTAGCTTCATAATTGTGAACATCCCTTCTGATGTTAGGCACTTTGCACGATGATGTTGAGGCTCGAATCACCGAGTCACGAATGTAAGGATTGCATATCTATTATCCTCTACACACCGATCATGCTTCAAAGCGAAGATGACATGACTCTGTTACTCTTCGCATCCAAGTCACGCAGATATATTCTGATTTGCACATTTCCTGAGTTTTTTTGTTTGTTTGTTTGTTTGTTTGTTTGTATTTGTACTGTCCTGTGCTTTGTCTCGTATTCTCAATCTTGTTGTATTCTCAACATCTGTTATCAAGAAGAACAGTATCATGTATCATATTGTACCCCAACTTGGACACTGACACCCCACTCACACATCAACAAATCGCCTCAAATGCAAGCTCCTTGGCTACTCATACTATACCTACATCCTATACCTGTCAATAACCTCCAACACTGTGACAGCCCATCATGATAGGGCACCGCGTCTTAGCACTTGCCCTTGTTTGTAGGGGTATATAAACACAGAGATTCTCTATATCTCTCAATGGCTGTTATCAATCATGATATTGCTCAAGGTTCTCTACTCTTGGTGAGTGAAGTCCATCAAGACCTGTCATCCGAGTCTGTGGTTGAAGGCAGTTTGTTAGTCCTCCATTCCAAGTCTGTTCTAGATGGACTTGCATGATTGCAACACGCATAACAGGGTCACCTGCAAGACTACCCATGCACAGATGGGTTTATCTCAGGCTGGTGATGGTTTATATATTTGTGAGGTGTGTTTTTGTTCTATTTTGCAACGGACAAAGATGCTATAACAATGATCTGCTGCACTTAGGTTCACGACAAGTGCACTAAAGAGTGGTACGGGATCCTCAGACAGCCAGAAAAAGGGCAAAAAACTGGTGCTGAGTAGTTTGGCCCCAAAGGAGCATCCAGCTGTCAAATGGACATGGAAGTGCCTGGTGATGGATTTAGTAACCTTGGCGAAAATTAGTTTCACGAAGTTTGAGTTGTTTTCCTTTACCATGATGCACTGGCATGTGACCAGTGTGAGAGCAAGATGTTTGTTGTAAAAATGGTTTACTGTCAAAAAATGTGATCGGGGAGCAGTGAGTAGTAATATGTTTCTATTATTCGAACGCTCACTCAGATCCATTGTTGTATGGACTAGTTAATGCCTTCCAGGAATCTAAGTTTTTACACACAAGGGCATTGAGCCCTGTCTGGATGTTGCTTAATGCCTCATCAATAGAAAGAGCAAACTGCTGTAGGTTATGAACCTGGGTGTTAGGCACAGGCAATACTGGACTGTGAATTGTGGGGTATGAGACGGGAGAAGCAGGACATGTGAGTTTTTTCACCAATCTTTACTACTTCTAACTTAGAACATAAGAACCAGCCTGCCACACTCACTCATGACCATTGAGTGGGAGGACACCTTTGCCAGCGTCTACTTGAAGGACAACCCGCAGTTGTTGTTCTCTATATGTCGCTTTGAGATCCTCATCTTGCCCAAGATTAGGACGATGGATGGCAAGCAGTTCTTGTTGAAGACGCTGTATGGAATCTCACCAACGAACAGACTTGGTTTCCTCATTCATTCTGTCTATGTAATTCTTAAACCGTTCCTCAGGAAAGGCGCCCCCTAGCGCTCTCGGCTGCATATGTAAATATGAGTCTGTCTCGTTTTTAGCTGATCTGCTTCGTTTACCAGCGTGAGAACAGGTCATGGGAGTTCTAGAGAGCGAGACAGGTCGTTGCCTTTTGATCCTCTTGCTGTGCAACAATTTATTGTTGCATCAATATCCTGGTGAGCCCAAGGGCCAATTCATGACTATGAAGGCTACTAACAATAAGCCTGAACTCCCACCCCACACGCAAAGTAGCCCCAAGTTGCCACCATTAACAGAAATGATCATCACTCTCACGTCTCGAATTTATTGTCGGATCAATCCTCCTGATTGCTTTTCCTGGTCTCGCCAAGACGAATCCACAGACTTCATGGCGTAGGCCTGCAGGCGCTTGCGTACAATGCGCCCGCTCACTTCCTGTGCATTATTTTTTTTGGAAGAAACTATCGGCAGGACTTGACATTGGACGTTAATTCCAAAATGTCCGTCAGTGCTCTCGCTGCCCAGACACAGGAAATGGGACAGAATTTGGATATGGGAATTTGTGTAAGTACAGTGTATGTATCCGAAGCATGCAGCTATTTCTCGGTTCGAACTATTAGAACTTTTGTCTGTCATATACCTGATCCGACCACTCCAATATTGATATCCACTCCGCTTTCCGACCCCCTCTGCTCCATCCATCCTCCGCTCCGTCCAATCACAAGTCCGCATTCTGCCCCTACACTTCCGCTCAACCGCTCAACCGGTCCCCTTCCATAACCTCTCCATTCAACTGGACCTCTTTCCCCTTTTAGATATATACTTTCCCCTTCGGTACATACAGTGGCTCAAAAAACTGTCTGCATGTTTTCACATTTTTCACTATCTATGATATTGTAGTACTACTTCAGGGCTTTCAATTGAGCACTATGGTGTGGGAATCGGTTGAGATATGGTGGAGATATGAGGCTTACAAAATGATGACTCATGTGGACAGTTTTTTGACTCAAGTATTTTACAGTGATAATCAGGTATTTTAGTACATTGTGTGACCTCCCTTGGCTTTAATTACTGCCTCTATCCTTCTAGGCATACTCTCAATTAATTTCTGGCAATATTCTGCCGTAATCCTTCCCTGTTCCACTGCTACTCTCTCCCATAGCTCCCATACTCATTTAGGGGGGTTTCAGAGGCTTGAAGCTTCTTCTTGAGTGTTCCCCAGAGATGTTCAATGACATTGACATCAGGGGACTGTGCTGGTCAGTAAAGAACATTGATATTATGTTCTTCAAACCATTTTCTGGCTCTCCTAGATGTGTGCTTGGGATCATTATCCTGTTGGAAAATGATGTCTTCTTCATCAATCCCTGATTCAGCTATGCTAGGCAGCAAGTGGTCATTTAGAATGTCCACATACTGCTTAACATCCATCCTCCCCTCAACGTCAGCAAGCATACCCACACCATTCCATCCCATACAGCCCCATACCATTAGAGAACCTCCTCCACATTTGACAGTCTCACTAACATCTCTGTCTGTTAGAGAATCCCCCTTCTTTTTCCATACATATACCTTCCCATCTGACCCAATCCTATTGATTTTGGTCTCATATGACCATGGACCAAGCCAAAGGTAGTCTTCTCTGTCTATGTTTGATAGAGAGAAGAGGCATTTCTTCTTTGTTACTGCCTTGAGATGAACTGCCTTGAGAACATCCCTCACAGTTTGTGAAGAGACAGTGGTGGTGATGGTGGAATTGATATAATAGGTGGCTTGGACAGCATTATCAGCCTTTCCTGTAGTGATATGTTGGATGATAGCCCTCTTATTGTTACGTGAAACCTCTCGGATGAGATCCGGCAGTGCTAAACCTGCAAGGGGTGTTCTAAGCGTGGCCTTTGGCGCTAGCCCAGCAAGGAGCTTGGCCTGCGCTAAGTCTGAGTAAGGGTTGAGGGCCCTTACTTGCATAGAGTTGATTGGGGTTTCTTGAGGATACGATCCATGAGACGGAGTTCAACTCAAGAGTATCGTCTCAAGAGAAGATGGTTCTTTGTACAGAGGGAGTTCTCTTAGACAAGAGAAGTTCAGACCCAATGACAAGATCAGATGAAGAACCGAGTAGATTCAAGTTAGAGAATCTAGTTACATGAGAAGTGATATATATATGTATGGTAAAGTGATGTACCGGTGGACGGTAAGGGTACAGGGTAAGCGGAGGCAATACCGATGTAGTTGGTAAGGGTCAAGGGTTGTGTGAGTCATAAGTGTAAAGAAGTAAGAAGTACCGGTTGAATGGTAAGGGCAAAGGGCATGGGGAATCCCCATCAATGAGAGAACCGAAACAGTGGATAGGGCATAGGGTTTGGTTGAAGCCGAGGCTTCTCTGATCTAGGGGTAGAAGTGAGAGCTTCTCGTGTTTCAGAACAACAGGATCAAAAGAAAGAAATGGAAAATAGAATCGTAACCATGGTCCAGGTCTAGATGAGTCCAAAGAATGAAATGACGCGTAACGCTCATGTTACTGTAACACTTATTAGTAGAGATGGACATCCTCCACAAGAGTTTTCCTTGTCCAGGTGGCTTTCTTTGATAAACTTGGCCATAGTATACTTGCATACCTCAGTTCTAGAGGAAATTTGATGAACAGAGAGGCCAGCATAGGACAAAGAGAGGATATTGTCCCTTTGAGCAGAGGAGATGGCTTTCATGGTGATTATGACCATGAGACATGAGACATTCTGGTTTATATAGTTAGATATAGTTTCAAGAGTATGCCTAGAAGGATAGAGGCAGTAATTAAAGCCAAGGGAGGTCACACAATGTACTAGAATACCTGATTATCACTGTAAAATACTTGAGTCAAAAAACTGTCCACATGAGTCATCATTTTGTAAGCCTCATATCTCCACCATATCTCAACCGATTCCCACACAATAGTGCTCAATTGACAGCCCTGAAGTAGTACTACAATATAATACCAGCAATGTCCTTGAGGTGTTTGTATTCTCTACAATATCATAGATAGTGAAAAATGTGAAAACATGTGGACAGTTTTTTGAGCCACTGTATCATGTACTTAGATATTTTCCTCAGTCTTAATATTACTTGTCTTCTCGCAGTTACCCTTTTTGAGAATTCTCAGTAGGACCTTGCCTCCTCCGGACACAAGTCTCAACTTGTTGTCACCTCCAACCCTCCGACCCTCCGCTCCAACTTAGAGCCGTGCTCTAAGTGTCCCTCTTATTTCTCCGCCCCTATCAATATCTTCTTTGCCCCTTTTCCCATCCTCCGCATTATCCTCTGCCTTCCCCGCTCCTACCAAACATTCCTCCTGCCACTATCCACCCTCCACATCACTCTCTGCCTTCTCCGCTCTCCACTCCTAGTTGGCCTGCCACTAGTAGCTCTTACTTCCTGACCCTCAAAGTGGACCTAAGTGGTTCACTTGTCCTATCATCAGACAACGTCGGACCTACTCCAAATTTGGGGCATGTACTCAGCTAAGGGCGCAGCGCAAGAGCTGAAGCCAAGCCCCGACCCCTCTGCCTCTTGAGCTGGCATGGTACCTAACATTGTCCCTCTTCTGTCTGATAATCTCATAAGTCCATTCAAGTATGTAATTTTTAATAACTTACCTAGTAGCGCTACGCACACGTCTGAGTCCCAGGAGATATTCAAGCTCCTGCATCTCCATTTCGAACATTCGGCGTTCCCTTGCAATCCATAGCACCATCATCACGCGCATCTTCTTCCCAGACTGGCGGCAGCGGATACGAGGGAGTGTAAGGTGGGTTCATAGACTTGTTGGCACACGCGAATTCGCGCGGCAGCCCATGTAACAACATACATCATCCTTCAACAAGGTCAGTGCTGCAGCTCACAGATGTGTATGTTACTCACCAGTTGTCTTCTTGGCATCGTAAATGTCACATCCAGGGCCCTTGGAGCATGTTGGAGCAGTTGTCTAGGGATCTGTATCATATCAGTGAATATCCAATGTTAAAAAGTCATTGACGCACCTGATTTCCATCTCCATTCTGATTCCCGAATCCCCCGTTAGCATTGGCATGGTTGTTCATAGTGATAGAGTACTAGATATAAATCTGAATCGGAAGTGAATAAATCCTAAGTTGCCTTCAAGGCTTCATCATTAAGTTATCGGGGAAATGTCCCGATTTGGACAATGATGTGTTTCCGGCATTTT
>NW_024538397.1:0-8267 GCF_016628075.1 Suillus paluster
TTTCATAGACTTCAGCTGTCTCAGCATCGACTGATCAGCTCTTCTTCGCATTGAAAAATTGCATTTGGAACCCTCCCAGAACGGTACACAGGAGTGTATCGAGGACAGATGAACCCTTGAGTTCCAATGCTGTAAGTGCTTCACTTCAGCCTCTGATAAAACTCACAGCGTTCTTGAAGAGCCTGTGTCCTGTGCGCATGGAAACCTTTGTTCATCTCCCTCTGCAGATGCGGAGTGGCGTGGACAATCAGTGTTCAATAGATTGTCCCTTCTTGGACAAGATACAGATCGCAGTGCGCTGAGCCCATCAAGACCTGGGCCAAATGCTGATGGACCCATAATCTACAACAAGTGAAGACCTATGGGCTAGTATCGGAGGTTTTATTAAATCCAGTGTCACTGTTAGTGCATTAGGTAGGGTTTCATAGATCTGAAGGCGAGTATACTTGTATAAACACATATGCCCGTACTTGTCTGAAGCGCTACGCACAGCATCATGAAGGGCCATCGTAGGTCACGACAAACCCCCCTCGTCGAGATATCTTTCTGGGTGTAAGTTCTCCAGACGCAACACGCATGCGCCCTAACCTCCCATGAATAAGGGCCGGCAGGCACCATAATGATCTTCACACAAAATGTTCTCTGTATATCCCTGGTATGATCGCGCGGTGACCATCAAAGGCACGGCCGCAGGTTAATGACACTGTTGATAGTATATCCGAAATCAAATCGACATCTGTAAATCCGATACCCCCAACAGCAATTAGAAATCCATTGATATCCGACAAATACAGCAGACAATTCGTTCAACA
Organism: Suillus paluster; assembly: GCF_016628075.1. Taxonomy (NCBI): domain Eukaryota; kingdom Fungi; phylum Basidiomycota; class Agaricomycetes; order Boletales; family Suillaceae; genus Suillus; species Suillus paluster. The sequence continues at coordinate 813 of NW_024538397.1, forward strand.
TTCAACTCCTGTAATCTCCGTTGATCCGCACGTACTCCTATAGTTACAGATCAGCGCCTCGTTCTAAAGAGAAAACAAAGACCTCACATAGCTGAAGTCGCACGTCCAATATTGGGCGCTTTCACTGCCGAGGCCGAGATCTACCTTGATTTCAAAGTCTTCTTCGCTCAAGATCTCCTTTGCGCGCACTTCATCCACTAGCTCGGGCTCACCACGCACTAGAACAGGGAGCGGAGTACTGCCGTCTGCGGGAACGAAAGTGACGTTCACGCGGTAGGGGTCGATGGGCGTGGAGAGTGGGACAGAGCCAGTTGCTGCAAGGATACGGCCCCAGCTGAAGCAGCGTTTGGTTGCAATCAGTGATAAACCACGATCGAATGTGAACTGGCGTACTTGGCATCTTCGCCGTACAATGCGGTCTTCACTAATGCTGATGTACTGATCTTTGATGCGACGCGATGGGCATCAGTAAATGTTGGTGCTCCCTGCACGGATTAGGCCGATGAAATAGATGGATAACCCGGGCAACTCACCTCGACAGAAACCGTGACAAATTTGGTTGCGCCTTCACCATCGCGAACCACGAGTTGAGCCAGCTCAGCAGCGAATGACGTGAGTTCATCACGGAATGCCGGGAACAGAGGATCGTGCTCCTCGATCTCCTTGGTCTCTCCAGCAGCAGCACCGTTAGCGAGAACAACGATAGTATCATTCGTGGACATGTCTCCATCCACACTGATAGAGTTGAAGGAACGGTCAACTGCATGCGTGAGCGCAGACTGGAGGGCTTGCGGGGAAACAGCGGCATCCGTCAGGATACAACCCAGTAGCGTAGCGTGAAGTTGGCCAGATCTAGTAGGAGGACCCATGTCAGGATGGATCATGCCGGCGCCCTTGTCCATGCCAGCCATACGGAACGTCTGTCCGCCCAGGCTGAAAGTCCGAGCACGGAGTTTTGGGAAAGTGTCAGTGGTCATGAAGGCCTTCGCCGCACGTTCCCAAGCTGCGAAATCTGAACCTAGACTTGGAGGTACAAGAGAGGAAATGCCGGAGAGAATCTTGGAAATGGGAAGGTTTTGGCCGATCACACCTGTTGACATTACGAGTGTATCATGACATCTCCACTAGCCTGCATTTTTGGGAGAAGGGCATCGGTGGCTTTGACCATGGCCCAAGCATCTTCCATGCCCTGCTTGCCAGTCACTGCATTTGCGCATCCGCTGTTAGTCACGATGGCTCGGGCACGACCGGCACATTTTTCAAGCACATCCTGGCTGACGAGGACCGGGGCAGCCTTAAACGCGTTACGATGAAGCACGCTGCTGCGGAAGCAGGTTTTGGAGAGGTTGAAAGTATAACTGTAAGGTCAAGGACAGATGGGTTTTTTTTCACGCCGCAATGTACACCAGTAAGGCTGTAGCCATGCGGGAAGGAAGTATCCGGGATTTGGACGTGATGGCGCGTTTTGGAGGTGCAGGTTTGGATACGAAAGTTGGAGATGAAGATGTAGAAGAAAAGCGCCTCCAAACTGAAGGGCCGCAACGTTCATTTGGCAGAGTGAAGGTTTGGTCTAAGCTGTGGTATTCGGGAGACCTGGTTTATAAGTCAGAGTCTTGACTGCTAAGGCCATTTAAATTTCATGTTCGGCGGACAAGTAGCATGGCCATCGTGGGGCTGAGAAGTCATCGAATGGCGAAGATCCCGCATAGACACATGGACGAAAGGTTTTTTTAAAAAGGATGTAGTTTCATTCTGGGGTGACGCAACGCTATCGTAGAATAATTCTACAGTCAGCTGCTTATACAAAGCGAACGAAAGCTTCAATATCCCATCGCTCCGTTACTCGACAACATCTCGTAGGACGTCGTCGAGTGCAGCACTATGTCTGCAACGATGGGTAACTAATAATACCGTGAGGTATTTGACGACTCCTTATATACTCATCAAGTGTGACAGGTTGTAACATGTTACTACACTGTGACGTTGTCACGCTTCTGTGTTATCCATCCTCAAGCTCAACGACCTCGACACGGCGGAAGATTTTAGACGGTAAAATGGGCTCAACAAGGTCAGTGTCTGCTCGCCTTACTTCGCTACGTCGTATCTGCATACTCCGCTGGTGAAGAGCTTAGTGAATGGGTTGGAATGCGATGGATGGGTTGGATGTGATCTGGATGAAGTGCTTCTCAGTGCAAGATCAAGACTTTACTCATTCCTTCCTAATGCACAGACTCTACTGCAAGGGACGCGTCCTCGGCCACAAACGCGCTAAACGCAACACACCCGCCCCAACACCTCCCTCATCCAAATCGAGGGTGTCGCAACAAAGGAGGATGCCCAGTTCTATCTCGGCAAGGTACGCATTCATGCCCTTTTCCATATCCAAAATCAACTCAGTGGTGCGTACAGCGTGTAGCATACGTCTACAAAGCCAAGAGGGAGATCCAGGGCTCGAAGATCCGTGTGATTTGGGGGTACGTCCGGCCATTCTTGTATCACTAGTGCAGTCAGTCTCATAACTCTGTTTGTACTCGCAGCCGTGTCACCCGTCCGCATGGTAACTCTGGCGTCGTCAAATCAAAATTCAGATCCAACCTTCCTCCGCGCGCATTCGGTGAAAGCGTCCGTGTTGTGCGTCCGCTCGTTTTCTCCTTCGACTGTTATATTGACCCACCTGCGTGGTAGATGCTGTACCCCTCGACGGTTTGATTGTACCTCCCTCTTACCTGCTTCGCATTCTACGTATTCATATTGCGTATGTCATGTCATATGAACCGCATGCACCTTATAAACGCATACAAAGACCTATCTATTGGGAGTGATAAGTTATGAACTGATTATGGCTAGTCATGTTGTTTCTACTACTAATCTACGGCATCGAAGGTCAGGTCATTAAACGTAGGTGAGTTCAATTTGTTGCATGGTGGGTTCCTATGATCTAGTTGTAACCTGCGGCAGAAATCCGGCGCATGATCCAACCATGTATGACAACGACCCTCGATAATTCATATCAGCAACGCCTGAGTAGCGGGTATTTGCAGGGCTAGCGAAGTGCCAAGCACATCATAAACGTCTCAGATGATAGCTTCATTTGAACAGTACAGATAGAGATTGTTGACGTCGGTCGGCCGTCGCACGGCCGTCGCAAGATACCGCAACACTTTATATTGGCGTTGAAGCTGGTGTCTGGCAAGATCTGCTGTGCATGTTGAGGTTCATTGATGCTCAACTCGCAGATAGATGCTTCGAAGGCCAAGGTGTGTTTTTGCGATACATTACGCAGGCGCCATATGCGGGATGAGGGCGAAGCAAGCTGCCTGTGGACTCTTTTCACGGTTCGCCGCCAAAAGCATAGGATCTTGGTAGTGGACTCAATCTCACATTTGACAAGGCCCGTGAATCCTTCGTATGTTAGGTACGTATTGAAGATGTCTATCGAGACAACCGAAAACGAGAGTGGATGTGAATACGGAGACAGTGACAATACCGGGAAATAATGCATCCCGGAATCTGTCACATCTTTTCACTGGAACAGAAAGGGATGCGAAACTGTAATACCAGGGACATCCATTTTTTTGGAATCGGTACACACGCAAATTCAGGGAATACCTGACTCCAGGAAACAATGCTCCACTCGCAGGTAGATGCTTCACAGAAATGGAAGAATCTGTCACATCTTCACTGTCACTGTCAGGATGACATGATTAATTGTGGCCCTTCAAGCCAATCGACCATGACGTGTGCTGGTATGTTGTCATGGTCGCATTGGGGAGTTGTCAATTTTACTTTAACTAACATGCCTCAATAGTCCAGAGCATCAATAGACAAAATGATATTGGGATTCGTCGATTGAGACCCTGATACATTTGTAGAGACAATAATGCCCCGAGGTTGCGGTGGGGTGGAGCCAGGAGGAGTCCGAGAAAACAACTAGGCAACAACTGTTGTCTAATAATTCATCTCACCTCCGGGTTCAATTTAACCTACACGGTGTTACAACTTGATGGCAGAAAGGCACATAGAGAAAAGAAAAATTAAAATAACGGACTTTAGTAGCTGATGGAAAGGAGGCATCGAAAGGCGTGTTTGCCGGCACATAACCACACAGTCGATTGAGTACTAACGCCGTAGCTTGCGGGTATTTGGACCGAGGGTAACATTAATGATTTGAGGAGGCGACCTGGAGAGTGTTGCACAGTAATAGGCACTCAGTCCGACAAACCCAAGGACATTCAAGTCGGCAACGGGTTCCTGGTATGCAGTTAGTTCGAATTAAAAATCTTGATCCGCAAAGCACTCCCCTGGGCACACATTAGCTTGAACAGCGGTAATCATAACAAGGAGCTTCTCAGAATTCGAAGCAGAGTACCGCCCGGTTCTCATGGCTTGGACACCCGCTTAGTATCCACACAAGGGCAGTGCTCAATGATACGTGATGTTCGGTCATTCATGAGTGCACCCAGTTCCATCAGATCGATTCCACAAACTTACAGACAAGCTCGAGACCTTCATGTCGGAGATTTGTTGCTGAGGCATGATGTCCGTATTCCACGGATGATCGCAGTCGCAGTGCTGTTAGTACTAATGTTATCCGACGCCGCTCACCGAGAAACAAACATTCTTCTTGCTGAAAATATGGAAGAGGGTGGGGAAGGAACCTCCGAGACTGGAACGATGCACCACTGAACACTGTTGTGAGGCAAAGAGCGCATAATCATCTCCCCGATCAAGAGGACGGTCTCGATACGGACGTGGAGCGCCTCACCGAAGTTTGATAAGGCTGCCAAGCTCTCTGTTGTATTGCACGAGCCGGATTTGGTAAATGGACAAGCCAAGGACAAGCAGGATCTTGTAGTTTCGAGAAAGGCAACGTCAAACAAAATGAGTTGTCAATGGTACGACGCCTGCCACCCTCCTTCAGGTTTCATAGCCAATCGAGCCGTCCTGGCTGTCGACGATCTGAACCTAGTAGTTGCGGGTAGTCAAACTCAACGCACGTTGGGAGTTTTTTGGTGGTTTATGCATCCGCTGACTTCGGTAAAAACACAAGAACGACCGGATAGAAGCGGTTGGCAAGTCTAGAAAGGTGTCGCCATTTCCGTCAATAGTGAAACAAACCATTAGTAAATCATTGCACAGTCCCAAAGTGTCAAGTACCGCGTTACGTACCAGGGTTGTGAATAGCTTCTCAGATCCAACTTGTGTGCATGTGGACGTGGAATCGAAGAGTATGTTATCACCCCCTCCTTTCCGTTGCAGTTTCTAAAAACTTTAACATTAGGTTCACTCCGTATACCATTTTACATCGACCGTCAGCAGTTCTTCCGGTCAGTGTTTCTTAAAGTAGGCCATTTGGCAATCGGATCAAGTACTACTGCATACACTTAGTGTCATCAGCACAGGTTCTACAGCCTAGCTGCTTTAGAACCTCACTAGGACTCCAGGAGGCTCCAAAAGAAAAGATCCCGCATTTTCTGGGTTATTAAGTAGGTGAGCGACTCATTTGGGACGCTGCGGCTGCCCGTATGATGACAGTCTGGGCGTCTGATGAGTGGTTATCAATGTCTGTGAAGCAGCATAAAAGCTCACAGCGTACTCACCTAACAAGATATCCACAGTCTCCATATCCAGCTCCACCCTCGAGAAATAGTGCAGCTAGCCTCATTCCAGGCGCCGCATCAGGTGTCGAGAACGTGTAATCGCAGTCGCTGTTTTCGCACACCGACGCACATTTGGGTCCGAGACTACATCAAGTTATTAATTTGATCTTTCCACGTACTCGTTTTACAACGTGGATAGAACACAAGCGGTTTCTGGGAGTGGAAAGCAAGAGCGATCAGCTTCAGCCAAAAAGGGATTTGTTTGGCTTTCCCCTTGCGGGACACCCCGATCACTGGTACGCGGTGAAGTGTATGAACGATGAACGTTGACGATATTATGTTGATCGACGCTATACTCGAAGACTTTGACATACTCAGAATGATTTGAGATTACTCCTTGGGCGATTGCCGTTTGCAAAATTGGCTCGAGTGCCAAAAAGGAAAAGTGGTGTAAATCACTTTCGAATTTTTCCTCGACAACGACAAGAGACAAAGTCACTCGGAGAATTAAGACGCAGGGGCATGCAGCAAGAACGGCGTATTTGACGAAGGGTATGTCAACTGATTGTCGACTCAAACCTCGAGCTACACACATCAACTTGTCAGAGGACGAAAAATCCAACGTCTCGCTGGAGGAGCCAACAATTTGCAAACAGCTAGTATCTACCCACCTAATGGTGATTTTTCAGATGCTGCTTGACTTGAATGCCCTAGGGCGCAAAGTCTATGCATGAGAGGAGCACTCCGAGTTGATAACTTGTAAGTGATTATCTTTATTCAGAGCCCATGGAATTCTATTTCATAATGATAATTGCCAGCTATCACTGTGCGGGAAGAGAGATTCAGATGGGGATCTGCGGTAGGATGCCAAAGATGAAATGTTTGGTGGGGATGAGAATGTCATCTTCAGAGTTGATGCTCTAGACCGTGTATTCGAAGACGCGAATACGAAGTCATGAAGGTGCGTGTTATGTCTGTTGTTGAACCTCTTTGCTTGTCAGCAGTAAATTACCCACCTAATGGTGATTTGTCAGGTGCTTTTTGGCTTGAGTGTCCTGTGGCGCAAAGTCTAGCATGAGAGGAGCGCTCCGAGTTGATGACTCGTAAGTGATCATCTTTATTCAGAGCCCATGGAATTATATTTCATAATGATAATTGCCAGCTGTTACTGCTTGAAAAGAGAGATCCGAAGAGAAGGTCCATACCTCTGGTCATTGTATGTTATCATGTGAGTCAAAAGGGAGCACTAGCCTCAAGATATGCAAAATAAAACAATATATAGATTAGATCAAGACATGACAGTAACACGACATGAAGAGTCGGTCTGTGAATTGGGTCTGAAATTTGGTTTCCCAAAGATATAAAGGTTCCACTCCCTGCATCGATTCTACAGTTCAACACCCCAAGTAACACACTCTTACCAATCTAGCCACCACGAAGCTCGCTTTGTCTTATGCTTTTTTGCCATCGCTTTGATACAAATGGCGGCAGCAGCGCCCGTCGTCGACAACAGCCTGGAGCAGAACCTCGAATGTATGTTTCGACGTGTCTTGTAGTATTCGCACCTTCTGACTAGATATGCATCCAGCTCGTCTCATCATATTTTGTGGGCTGAATTCTAACGTGGCTGCAGTAGTATCTGAGTGACATTATCTAATTAGATTTGTTGACCCCAAATCTGAGGAAGGTAATTCTTCAATGCTGATTTTACTGCCGAGCATTATATTCACATGGTTGATAACGCAGTTGTCGAGGAGCGCGCTGAGCAGAACCTCGAAGGTATGTTGCGACGTGTCTTGTAGTATTTGCGCCTCTAACTAGATATGCATCTACCTCGTATTCAACCATGTAGGTT
>NW_024538398.1:0-8235 GCF_016628075.1 Suillus paluster
ATGATGATAGTGAAGAAGGCAGAGGGAGCGGGAGCAAGTAAGGAGGATGCAGATGTTACCATGGTCTGCGAGGCAATGTCCAAGTACGTTTTTTTTTCCTGTATATCTTGATTATTGCATTGACCCCAACTATAGGGATGCACCTCAGCGCTTCAGTGCGAAACCTGTGCAACTACATGGCATCCCTAAGGACCCTCCTTCAGTTGTCACCTTACAGGGAAGTTCGAGCAGGAGAACATTATACTTGGCCCCCTCGTTGGCTTCAGGAAGATGTCTGCCGAAGTGCCACTCAATCATGTTGACGCATTCATGACACTACCCTGCTGTAGCAGCATTAAAGTTAGACTAAATCCTGCAATCGTTTCTCACTCTATTGTTATTGTTATTGTATTACTGTACTTGCTGTCTCGCTTCGCATTTGTCCTGCTTCATGCACTGTTGTTATATCACTTCCCATGGACATTGTCTCGTATTACTTGCAGTCATACCATTAAATTGTATTTCTTGTTGTCACAGTAAATTGCGCATTGAATTTAAAATCATGTGAAGTCCTAATCACACGACTTGCCCCAAAAAGATATGCCCCAATCTTCCCCTTAACCCTGTACCCCTCCTTTACCTTCAACTATTATGGCACATTGGAGGTTCCCCAAGTCCATCAGAATCGTCACGCTCATCCTCAAGTGACTCAGAGCACTCTCGACCCACTCGCAAGCATTCTACTAAGCAGAAGAAATCACATTCATCAAAGTTCGATGATGAGAAAAAGTGAGTCCTTACATATTCATCTTGAGCCCTTGCTTCTCACTGTTGATAGGCCTGACAAGAAAGAATCAAAATCGGATTTGCATGAAGAGTACCTTGCAGCTGCGCACTGCATCACGCGATGCGTTGACATGTTTTGCAAGATCGATAAGGTCATTGACATTGGCACCCTACTGAAACAGCGCGAACTCGCCAATTCTGGAGAATCTGAGGATGAGGATGAAGCAGCTCATCGAGAGAAGCAGTTATCAAAACTGTATGACTAGGAAGTATCCTCCTGACGCTGATGGACTAATTTTTCCCTCCTATAGATCTCAGAAAACATGGGATAGGTACCAGCAGAACTATAAGCGCTTACTAGAGCTTGCACCAGGCTTGAAACCTCTCATAGCCGGCTCAAAAGACCTGAAGAAAGCCTCGGAACTCAGGAGAATCATCTGAAAGGTAAGTATATGCGCATATATGCACCCATCAGTGCTTTCTAACTTGGATTTTAGATGGAATCTGCCATTTCAGGCACTCGCTCAGATGACTTGACGCGTTTGAAGATGCATTTGCGACTACCTGGCTCCAAATCCAGCAGACAAAGCCGTGGTGCCGCCTCTCCATGATGGCAGTGGTCGATGCACGCATTTGGGTGTAAACCACCCAGTCTTGGCCCGCTTCTCTGCCCAATCGGTGAGATTGAAAATTTCAATGAGGACCCAACAATGTAAGGTTTTTGTTTCTAAATGTGCTAACTTTACTTTACTTTACTAGTACAATTGAATGGCTGCAAAGCGGCAAAATTCGCATGGAGGCAGACGCCTTTCCGGCTTTTCTTTGGAATGGTGATCTGCCTGGAGGCAACTATGACCCGGACAACATGATGGACGGTTTTCTTGACGGCTTTGTCCTTGAGCGTGTGGGTATTGCTATCACTCCCTTATTTATGCTTCTCACATTATTCCCAGACCATGAGACACATATTCACAGGCCCTTTGACTGTATGGTGCGCAATGTGGGGACACGTCCATCCAATGCTTCATTGCACTATGACTACTGTTGAACCACCACATTGCCTATGGCTGTGTACAGGTTTGTCGTCACTGTCATCACTCATAGCTCACATTGACATCTCCCAGGTCCGATTTGGAATCAGCTCCAGAAATACATGGACCAGGAGGACGGTGATTTCAATTATCGCACTTCTACCACATCATTGAGCTTATCAAACTTACCTGACGACGACAAGGAACAATTGTTGAAGGACTGGAACCTGTAAGCCATCCTTCCCATTTTTTCATTGTACTAATATCATGTAAAATCAGCAAACTATTCAAGAACGAGGCTGGAATGACGTGGCTAAAGACGGTGCTGACGAGCTTGGACCCTTGGGTGCTCGCAAGGGTGGCAGCGACTTGGCTGCTGCGCGCACAAATGGCAGCTCAATGCTGCGGAAACTTGCGCTACGGACTCAGAGCGCCCAGCTGCACCTCTACATCCCACATTGCCCACTTGAAGAATTTGCCCCCTCCTTCAAGGATACCTCCACCTTCTTCACCAGCTCGCAGGAGCCCATTGTCCCACACAGCCAAGTATATTTCCCACTCGAGAGAACTCACTCCCTGTCCAAGGACACCTCCACCTTCTTCACCAGCTGCAGCATCCCACGTCACGTCCTATTGCTCATTCAACCAAGCCAGCTGTGTCAAGTCCATTGGCTGCTCGGGAGAACTTACAGCACCCCCTCCACCACCATCACCAGCTCCAGCTCCACAGCAGCATCACAGCAAAGACTTATTGCAAGCCAATTGCGACACACCTGGCAGTGAACTGATGACCTCTGATGAGGAAGAAGAATCCCAGCCAAAGCCGAAGAAGCGAAAGGCAGCATCAGCCAAACGTGGCAAGGGCAAGTCCAAGGCACCGGCAGTCGAGGCTTCAGATGATGAGTCTGAACTTCCAAGGTGTTCAACCAAGCGCAAGGCAGCCGTTGCCATAGATACCAGCCTGCTAAGAAGAAGCAGAAGAAATAATGCCACCTCGCATCTAGAACTCTCAGTTGTGCTTTTTTTCCCCATTCCCATCATTCTCGCACTGCATCCCTCATCGTCGACTTACAATACCTTGTTCGCACTCTAATAACTTGTACTAGATGGAAGAGAATGAATATTGTGCTGTATCTGAAGGAGAAAAAAATGTCTGAATAAGTCTGAGTGGCACTCAATATCTTTATTAGTCTGCGTGATACAAAATATCTAAACGTGACAACGATGTCAACCTCAGTTGACATCATCACTTGAGTTCATAGGGATTGTCAGACAGGGCGGGTTTTGGCTGACATCGCTGACATGTGTGATGCCCTAGCCATTGTTGGATACTGACATTTCTAGCCATGTATAGTTTGAGCAATTTTGGTGATGTTGCTATAGTAATATAATGATGAGTGTACGAAGCGGCTGCAGACCTCACGAAGTTTGGTGAACATTCGATGATCACATCTTCATTTCCGTCTTGGCTGACAATAAGAAGATCTGTGCATTGGCAAGATTCAAACCATGGAATATTCTTGACGTCTGCTTAGCAATTGCGAGATAACTATGAGATGTTGTGACATACAAACCTCTTTCCAAATCTACACGTGAAATTGGGGGTCCTTTGTGCTGCTTGTGTGCTCCAAGGGTAAATGACGCTTGTGTTGGTGTCATGAGTCATCGCCCTGAATCAAAAATGGTCCTGGACATCACTATTACATCCTCTCCGAGCCTACATAGTAGTTGAACTACCAGATGTTGAACGTCACTCAGATATCCTGTGGATTATGATAGCCTTTGTACGAGTCGGTCTTGACGGGTGACCTTAGTATCATGGGTGTCACGGGATTAATCATTAAAGCAATGAACTTCCTTATTATCACATCAACATATGACATCGCAGTAGTTTTGCTCGTAATCTCTTGGTCAGCCTTTTCTTGGATATCTTCATGTGCCATTATCAATATCAAGAATTCACAAGCATTACGTAAGTCTGGGGAAAGTTCGTGCTATTTCAAAAATGTTAAATGGGCTTGTGTCCCTTCGAGCTTTGTGTCATGTTCATTAAGAGCCGGATAGAACGGAGCATGTTGACAACATACGACGGAATTGCCTGCCTGCCTGTCGGGAAAATCACACTGTACACTCGACGAATGTTGTCCTCACATCCCTCATTTGATTCTCTGATAGTTTGGAGGGTAGTGGCTTGGAGGAGTATCATGAGCGCCAAATTGAAAGAACGGTGAGGCAGGTGTCAAGCTGTGCTGAACGCTGAGCCTGGTGCACTCAGCACTTGCCACACCTTCTTGACCTGAACCAATCATGACCGGTCCATGACCCGCAAGGTTGATGCATTGTCCAAGCACTGTATCTCATGACCAGCTCGCTACACACTGACTGCAGGCTGAATACGTTGATGTCCTGCTTGACCACCACCACATTCCACAGTGACCTAGCTAGTGCAGCCTCTGGGCTTCGATGAGGAAGCGAGAGATGTAGTACATGCATACCATGCAAGTACTTATTTCTCTTCCTTCTCAACCGATAGTAGTCTCCGTCTCACTGCATTCTCTAACATTCAAGATTCCTGGTTCGTCGCTTACATACATTTTTTCTCTCACCAGGGGCCCACCATCCCAACCCACCATTCGCCCTGATTGGCATACCACTGATACATAGCAAACCAATCAACTTTCAAGTAATTCAAAAGCCTACAAGTCGAGATTTCTCGCCCAGGAGTAATCTAAACAGTAGACAAACCGAGGTGGTGTTAATGTTCAATGGCCCAACGACTGTTGACTGGCTTCATGATACCCACGCTACCATCGACGAACCTGGAGACAGAACCAGATGACAATTGCCTTGGAAAACCAGGTACATATCACAGCCTTGGATGGTTGTGTCCACTAATAGTAGAACCCAGGGTGTAGTCTACAAGGTTTGATCAGAATCTATGTCTGAATGCTGGTCGGCGATCACAGTGCTAACCTCCTACAGCTCACGCTCGCACTCATCACATTTCCACTTGAAAACCACTGTCCTTATCAGTGCTGTCTGACGTCGCTAGCGCATCCTCTCCTAGACGCAAGCATGACTGCACTGTTTGGCCCAGGTGAAGATGCCTGCACGACGCTCGTACATATGTGGCTTGATGTGATGCATAATATGAAGTAAGTTCCAGAGGCTGCGCAGAGTATATGGTTTAAATTTGAAAGATGTATTAAAGGTGCAGCTGAAGAGCAACAGAATAGTACTGAAGCACCTTCCAGAGATACGTTCAGTATCTGATGCTTGGATTAATATAAATCCATTTCTATGTAGTGGGAATAAATCCCTGGATTTAATCCAGCGCGTTTTGCACAGCTTTCATCGGAGTCGCATTGCCCTTATCATATTTTTCGCTATCACCCAGTCAGAAGCAGAGCAGGAGGTGCGCATGAGGCTACTGAACTCGAGGTCTTGGAAGGAGGAAATTGTGCATTGGATTGAGCGTCGAGGGGCGTATGCTGGAAGGCCTGACGCCATGCTAACAGAATGTACCATCTGGACATTTTGGACAAGGCGCTCCCAAGGGTTCATCGTAAGTATGACCGTCGATGTTTTATGAATGAGCCTGTACTATTTGAAGAAAAAGTCGGGCTTCCTGATTGGCCATGGAGCCTTGCACAGGCACATAAAATATTCTTTTCCCCCATGTGCCCTAATCTCTGTTGTCATCTAGGGGTTATGTCGCATATATACCACAACCCTTGATGCTGAATCCACTGTGCCGCCTTTATCATCTCATGTCCTTGGTTCAGGGATCGATCATCATCTGGCTTCTTGCAACATTACAAAAGCGCAGTTGATGTAGGGGTGGTCCATCGATTTTCACATCCTGATACATCCTGAGTCATTGCTTTAATTGATATCAGGATAGCACAGGCGAGTGATCTATTAGAATGCAACATTGTCGAGGTTAAGAGACCTTCGATGAGTTATTATGCTTCACGGGCTGGGCAAGCAAGACGGAGGCACTGCTGGTAATCATTGAAATTCAGACTGCGGGCTTGTTCGATGATTGAATCACGCATAGGCCTGTGTTAGATCGATGACCTCTCACAATGGAACACCCTGTGTACTTGACGTCATGCGACAATTATTAAGCACTGTAGTCAGACTCCTACATGGTAACGTAAAAGTTGGACCTAGAACTGATCCGAACAATAATACTTGAGGACACCAAATAACTGGTTCACATAGGTATGAGTTCGGCGGGGACGAAGTAGATAAGAGACAAGTGCAAAGGTAATTGAGACAAGTAGGAAAACGTTTGAGACAGAGACTTTCTGTGAGGCTTTTCAGTCGTGCTTGGAGTGGGAAATCAGCATATGGGATCATGGAGTCTGAGCACAAGGTAAGATCGTAAAAGGAAATGAAAATGGAAAAGACTGTATCTGCGTGACTCGGATGCGAAGAGTAACAGAGGCACGTCGTCTTCGTTTTGAAGCGTGATTGGTGCATAGAGGATATGCAATCCTTACAGTGACATCGAGCATTTCCCGTGCTACACACTACTGCTAGTTGACACATGTACACGCTCCTGGAAGGCAATTGAAGTCATGGCAGTTGCTGTCTGAGTCGTCCACGAGCTTAGCGTGATATTCTCGAACGGCAAGGATGAGACGTGGTCCCAGCACAAATAACTGCACAACCTCGAATTTAGAATGAAACCCAACATAAATCTGGACTTTCAGGGAATATGGTCCTATAAAAATGATGAACGCGCTCGCATGCAGAGGTCAGTGACATATTGGCATACCGCTGGCATCGTCGACAATCATAACCGAGCTCGAAGCAAGAAACAGCAACAAAGCTAGCACGTTCTGAACGTCAGCAGTAGAAGAGAATGTCATTCATATTATGGGCTCACCTCGCAAAGTAGCCCACATGAGATTTCATCAACACCGTGAAACAGTCTCCGAGAATCCCTCCTGATTGTCGTCGCTCTCGGAAGTGTTTTACAGCAATCCAGACAGCGAGACACAGTGCGAGGACCTCCCATACAGTGCCCAGTATCCAAGTCATGGACGCCAGACGCGAGATCTGACTCAAGTTAATAATGCACTGATAGGTGCCGGAGAGAATGAGCTCCTCTGATATTCAATGAGCCTCATGCATTGAAGTCTTTCAATCGAAGCTTACCCCCGAAATAGTATGGTTCGTATATTGGATCGCTATGTTCGCGATATTGACAACCAGGAAGACGACACCGAGAAGTATCAGGACCTTTCTGGATGGTACATGGCATGTAACCGAGTGATCATGATGACTTGTCTCGGTCAAGTCAGTATCATTGAGGTATTACAGCTGGTTCGCTCACCGTCCAGTATTACAGTTATGGTGTTATTCGTCCAATTTTGATGAAGTACACGATAAGGCCTAACAATTACAAGCCCAGTTAGTGATCAGTCACAGCCTCGCCGGAGGATCACACTCGAAACAAACTCACATCTATGGTAGTGAATATATGAACAAACAAGCTGGTCAAGAATCTCACTCACCCCTACATGGGAGTGCAGTTGATTAGACAGGAATGGCAGGTATTACTGCAAATACTCACTACATCTGTGAGTGGGATTGGGAAATATGACTGTATGCCGCCAGTCAGAAAAAACAAACATGGTGAATATGAGACATACGCAGCATCTGGGTCCTGATTGTGAGAGATGACTGATTAGCACAACACCAATTGCTTATTTCTCCGAACATACACAATAAATAACATTCCAAGATAGCGCGCCTGGGATGCTTTTGAATCAACACGACTTGCCAATCATTTTTATGCAAGCTACATACACTGATATAGAGAAAAGTCATGAGGGACCAGCGTTGCCTCTGTCGCCAATTATTCGAAGTTAATGTTGTTGTTCTGACGTGGGACTGTGCTCACCCAGATCAGTTCGACCTGTAAAACCTGTCTCAGCGATATGGCTGCTCCGGTAATGGCATCAACCTACCTCTTGCCCAATGTCAATGCTGGAAATACTACCATAAGGATATCAGCGGTTCCTGGATACTTATCTTGCTTACCCCAATCATACATCACCCCAGAGAGGCAGCAACTGCGAAATGCAGCCAAGGTTAAAATGACATCTCACCATCATCATCCGACAGGCTCCACGTACCTACAAAATATGCCCATCCTAGTCACATTGATGAATGGCCACCAACTGGGATCATTTTGAGACTATGGGCATATTGTCAGAGGAGGGTATGAGGAAGCAGCGAACTTGGTCAATGTATGGCGATGAGATTCGTCCTAGATATACCAAATCCAGTGTTCTTATTGCCAAAGTGAGCATCATAGGGGTGATAACTGTTCCTGCTGTGATAGATCGGAGTGAGATTTTCGTATGAGGCATTGTTGCATTAGCACAAAGGGGGCGAAATCACGAACAGTGCTATGCAATTT
>NW_024538399.1:0-8211 GCF_016628075.1 Suillus paluster
TGGAGCTCAACCTGTGGTTAACGTTGGAACGAGCAAGAGAGCTATGTATCAGGGGACTGTTCAGACGCGTGTACGTAGATCACGGGTGAGCGATGCCAAGGCGCATGTACTAACTACCTTCATTAAGCTGGGTGGCAACCGATCAAAGCACACGGATTCCTATATCTATGTTCCACTGCTCGTTGCGATTAAAGGGAATCGACGTCTCCCCGGAAGAAGCTGAATGCTATGTTGCGAATATGATTTATCAGGGATATATGCGAGGTTATATTTCGCATGAGAAGCAGATGGTAGTATTGGCCAGTGCCAATGCATTTCCCAGAGTAGCGGATCGTTCAGCACCCTTGTCGTAGAGGATGTACAGGAATACAGCTCTCTTGTCGTACGCGTGATGTTCTTTTACAAGCGGTCTGTCAGAAATTAGTGTCAGAAAACACGAGGCTGTGCGAAAGTAAGACATGTACAGTAATCAAGGTATAGCACTACTATCTGTTCCCGTACACTCGGCACCCCCCAGAAGTCGGCAGTCACGCTTTTTCGCAGGGTTTTGTGTGACTGCCTGTGACCAATTGTAACAAAAGTGTCACGTTTTCCTGCCAAAATGTGTGACCTGCCGACTTCTGTGGGGTGCCGATTGCACCGGAAGGGATAGTACAGGACCGAAACGACGGCAGCGGTGTATCTTCTAATATACGAGCAGAAGAAAGAGGCAACTGATTTCGATTTGAACGTGGTAAATAGATTTGAAGGCACTATACTGTCATGAATGCGGTGCTCAAACTTGCACAGCAAATTATAAACATTCCACATGGTTTTCTGGCACTACTGGCGGCTGTGGAATATCCGAAACATCCGCCTAGCACAATGGCCTCGGCCAAGTGGCAGCTCTGAGGCCTGGCGGCTCTCCACTGCATTGGAAAAGGTTCTCCATTATTACGCCATGAGCACCAACGGCTATAAAAGCGATGGTTGTTCGTCAGCTGGGTTTTAAGTCCTCTTCTATCTCCCCTGACCTATCCATTGCTTCCATATTCATCCCACATACTCGCCCCATATTCCCTGCTCACCATCCGTGTCGCTTTCATCCTCTCTTCAAAGACCAATCACTATCATGGGAAACGGACCGTCAAAGTCGCGATCACGGTCCAGGGGCCAATTTGGTGACTTTTCTGCTGATCAGGTAAAGGAGAGCAAATCTTCTTTTGCTGGGAACACCAGCAGTTACCAATCAGCGCCCCCACCGTATTCTACATCTGCCACACCAGCAACGACGCGGTCCTCTTCAAATGACGCTGAAGGTATTCGCTTCCTTCCAAAGTCACACCATAATATTTATTTATATATGATCCCACGACCAGCTTCTCGATTTGCGGCCCGAGCAGAATACCTCCGTCAGCCTCTACGTGCAGAATCATTGGAAGACGCGCTTGAGACTCTGCGCCATTATGACACAGTTATCATCATGGACGATTCTTCATCTATGGCTGGTTCACTATGGAAAGAGGTACGTTGTGCCTTACGTATCTTGCTCATGGTGGTTAAAATTGTCTTGTTCAGGCAAAACAGGCACTGGCCACACTTGCGGATGTAGCGAGCAAATATGACGCAAATGGTGTTGACATACACTTCTTGAACCACCGCGGAAGCTTGACAGGAATTAAAGTAAGTAGAGTACCTACACGTCATATATTGACGCTGATCACGCTTCTACAGGATTCCAAAGTTGTCCATGAAGAGTTCGCCAACCTCCAGCCCCGCGGCCCAACCCCTATCGGGCACCGCCTCGATGTCATCCTCGGCGATTATTTCCGTGACCTCGACGCTGCAAAGAGACGGGAGGACGCTGGTGACTATTTTGCACGCAAGCAAATCAAGCCCGTGAATGTGATCATTATCACTGATGGAGCGCCAAGTGAGTTTGTGCGACACATAATACTTGACTTCCCCTGACATATTCACGTAGCGGACGATCCTGAGAGTGTGATTGTCTCTTTTGCCAGGCGACTTGAGGCCGATAAGTGGCCACTTGCACAGGTAATTACACATGGCTTCTTTACTGCACTAGGTACCGACAAAGATTTTGCATAGGTTGGGATACAGTTCGTTCAGATAGGATCTTCGAGACACGCAACACAGTTCCTTAGAGAGCTGGATGATAACTTGAAACAGACACATCATATACGGGTATGTCACAATCTTATCTATCAAGGCAATCTTTACTAAAAACACCGCCAGGATATCGTCGACACAACACCCTATATTGGCCAACTGAATGCTGAGATGCTTATCAAGGTCCTTCTCGGTGGTATCAATCGCCGCGTGGACACGAAGGGTGGTGCTGCGGTTATGTGATCAATTGCAATGCGAGCAAGACACTGGACAACACTTCTATCGTATCAGGAGCTAAGTATTTGTAGTCAGCTCGGTAATCAACAAAATGTCTGTAACAAATATACCATGCATGTACATAGCTTTCTCAATCAGTAATTCACTACTACTACTGAATCACGAGTCCCAATCTTCCAATGCGAACGCGAGAACCCCAAAAGCAGGTGCAGCTTTAGACATTCCCTACCGCACAGCTCTCGCTCCCTCGGCGAACGAAACGCACAACACCATCCAGTTCCGACGATAACTTATCCAGATGACCGGGCAGATCGCCCTCATAGCTCATCACCGAGGCAGCCAGGGAAAACGAAGGCTCGGGTGCATTGCCCGTTATCTCATCGTCGTCGTCGTCATCGTCGCTTTCATCATTCGAGATGATCCTGGGCGTAGAAAATCCAATGACGTCTCGATGCAGCCGTCTCTGGCGACGACTTCGGTGGCGCTTCATAATGATAGAAAGCCGTGAGATATCATGAGTACTGTCACCGGAAAACGAGACGAAAATATTGCTGAAATGAAGACACATGTCGAGTGCTGATAGAACAGCCCGATGGAGGGCAGAAGTCTTGAACAATCATCAGCGCGACCAACAAATCATCAATAAACACAGACTTCGGGCTGAAGCAAGCAACCACACTGGATTGTGTCTAAGCTTCGATGGCTGCATATGAGCGGGGTTGTTGTAGCGTAAGGTGCAATGAAAACTCACTGGTCGTTATGGATCTTGATCATCTCATCAAGGGACTTTGCCCCCTTGAAGTTCTCATGGAATGTCGCTAACTGAGAGTATAGGACCTTGATAGATTGTCAGAGCACTGGTGGTTTGAAAGACGGGAAGCTCACATGGGTCGTCAGGAAATTCAACAGCGTGCTTGAAAAAAATAGGGTCAGCAAACAACCATCGCAGCAAGAATGGACACACTTGATGAACCACGATAGCTTGCCCCTCATCGCATAAAATACCTTCAGCTCATGCTTCATATGCTGTTCACTCCCTATTTCACCCCTTACAAGGATGCGTTCAAGAACACTTTTCGCTCTCCGTATTTGCAGAAGAAACACGAAGATCGACCCATAGATGGACATCACACGCGGCGTGAAGATGTACGCCAATGGAAAAGGCACAGCATACTCGACGAGTAGACCATCAAGGGCTTTCACCGTTTGTGCGATGGCGGTGGTTTTACTTCCCCGATAGGAGAGACGAACGAGGGAAGTCTCGATGCACTTTGTGGTATTATTAGCATCCACGACATCCCTGAATGCGCTATTTAGGAAATGGAAGTCTTGCCAGTGCTGCTGGCTGTCCATCTAGCGCTCTGCATTAGCGCTTACTGGCAGGGTGGGTATGGCACTTACCTTTGCAAAGATGACATCGGCGAAATGGCTGATGAATGTCTCCTCTGGTCATTAGATATAGTCCCTTCGATGGCCTGTCATGTGGCGTGAAAGATCGCAGTCTTCGGTCAGCACATGAGTGAGCTGGACTCCCGAAGATGTGTAATAGGGTGCAATTTTGTCGAAGACAAGGATGAGCGAGACTCTCTGGATCTGAAGCACCCCTTTTGTGCTGTGCTATCAACATTGTGAGTGATGGCCACTGATCATCCACTGGATCGCCATCTGGATCGTCCAGTAAAGGGATCCCCAAAATTCGTAGTAAGCCAACCGCTTTGCCGGTCTCGAGTATACGATCAGCTATACGCTCCAGGAATACCGGGACCGAAAGTGCCTGCGCACCGCCTCTGGGCGCTTCAAAGTCGCTCAAAGTCCGAAGAACATATCCTTCCGCCCAGAAATCAGGGTCAATAAGCGGGAGTTCGTTATCCTCGACGAAAAACTCCTCATCTAGGGTGTGATTCTCAGAATCCCACGTGTCCCGCACTGGCATCCCATCCATGGCCCAGCAGCCCACCATCGCCCAAACAGGCTGTGCGGATCTGACGAACACTTCAGTGAGAGCTTCGGCGGTGATTTTGTCTCCCAGCGAGGACTGCTCCTCGGCAGCACGGAGACATGCGTCTAGTAAATGGGCGGTAACAGCCGCGGGCGGTACGCGGCTAGATAGGGATGCCAACAACCAGACTTCTTCGTCGGACGCATTATCCGATTGCACGACATAGCCCACCAGCTCTCGCAGAATGGCCAAAAGGAGATCGAAGGTCACTGAAAATGCATCTCTGACGTCCTTTTCGAGACTCAGTAGACTGACGACCAGTTGATCGCCTACTCCTGCATGGGCGCGACATATCCGTTCTTCTTTGTCAGCGCACCAGCGGTCGAACTTTTGTAGCTGAGAATCGACTGCATCCGCGAAAGCTTCGATGGTCTGCGAACGCGTGTTGTGAGATAGAAGGTGCATTGAGCTCAGAGGTGGGTCTGAGGTTGAAAACACATTGGAAAAAACTGCCGAGGTGAATTTTCTGATGTGGGACATCTTGCTTGCAAGTTGCGCAAAGGACGATAGGATAGAAGTTTGAGATGCTAATGTCAGATGAATCAGGCGAGGAGCACTTGGTGATGGCCGCTACAGGAGATCAGAAGGGCGAGTGCAATCTGTATATTGCGGGTACATACCATGAGGGACGGGGATCTCGAGTTGCTGGTGATCATGAAGTTCTTGCGTCCTTGGAGACACATGAGTACCTCACGAACAGCGTCATGCTCGTTGATATATTTCTGTAGGAATGGTGAGTTATTATCACTCTCTCTGACGTCGCAAACCTTACCTCGTGTTCAGGCCCATCAATCAAGAGAGTTGTTCTTTCACCAAGGGCTCGGCTCAACGAAGGACCTATACAGTCATCAGCTATAAAAACATCAGAATACGAGCAAGCTACCAAGTGTTGATGCATCGCCCAAATTAAATGGTTGAGATACATCGGCATCTGTTCGCCATTCTTCTCTCCAGTACTGTCGAGCTTGCAGCTCCTCCACAACCCTACGATGATGGTATGAAAGGCTTAAATTTGGCTGCCCATAGGAGGAGATTCGTTCCACAGGAACAGGAGATGAGGGCGGATCTTCGGTGTAGGTAAACGAGTCATTATCATCCAAGTCGTCCGAGTCCTCGTCCCAGGGTGAAAGCGAAGGGGTACTACTATCACTCATTTGTTCCCAACCTTCTATCGTGCTTCCTGGAGGCAAACCGTAAACACCCTCCCAGTGTTGTCCCTCAAAGGGTTCTTCGTCCAGGATGTCCTTCCAGGTGAGAGAGGGTGGTGCCTCTGGTGGATTTTTGACCGCCTCGACTATATGCATCTGCGTGCTTGAGAGTAGATGCCACTGGTGCAGCAGACAGAAGCGCCTATCAAGCTGTTGGCTTCTCGACTGCATAGGATGAATATGATCTCACAAGCAGTTGCAGGTGGTCCGGAAGATGCGAAAGCTGTGAAGAATCTTTGAGCAGCGCACTTACGCGCGATTATGAGGGACTGTACTTTGATGTCGCCATCGATATTCGTGAGTTCCTTCGCGCTATCTTTCACTTTCCGGTACGATATCTCCAATGCTTCCGCAAGTGTATCATTGGATTGTATACGTGATTTTTCGATGAAACTGAATGAACATGCATTGGCTGAATAACACTTTGTGCAGATAAGACAACTGTATGTACCCGTGAAATCGCCTATCCATGGTAGCCATGTCAGAGCTCGGACCCCCTTTCGTTGCTGTCGCATGCTCTAAGTTCCTAGAAACGAAATCCAGGGCAATGCGGAAGTCCTCCTCATCGTTCTCTAAATCGAGTTCAGTGAGTTGTGTGATGAGTGTCTGGCACAAAGGCAAAAGTCGCGTGGACTGTCTGGTGACCGGTCGCGAAATGCGCGAACTTGGACGAGAAACGCGAGATGGAGGTCGCAAGGACGCGCTTGAAACTGGTCTCCCAAATGATGCGCTGGAAGGTGGGCGCTGGGATAAGCTGGAGGATGGCCGTTGATGCAGCGCACGAGAGTGAGGACGGGCAGATAGTGTCGAGGATGGTGTGCTCATCAGTAGTGCTCGTCGTGCTCGACTGATCCCCATAACGAGCATTCGGAGACGAAGCTCAAGCATGGCGAAGTTTGAAATTTGAAAGCCCGCGGCACTGTTGCCTCCTGTCATAAAAAGTTCCGCACAAGTTTGATTTTGTGACACCAACATATGATGTCGGCGTTCACCAACAGCGCACATAGAGCTGTTTTGCTCGGATTAAGGGCGACACGTCAAGCTGCCTTGACACGGTCTGTTCTGTCATTCGAGGACGTACGCGGCGTCTACGCGGACATGGACACCAAAGACGTCAACTCCATCCTCTAGCCCGCCCAAAGTAGCAAAGGCAACTGCTAGTACGAGTGTAGGAAGTGCAGAGAATCTGAATACGTCAGAGGAGATCGATGTTTCTGAAGCCTTGAATGGAAGTATCCCACTTGAGAGCGTGCCTTCTTCCGCATCCCTGTCTTCACCTTTCCCTGGCGACTTTATTACAACAGCAGGCGACATTGGGTCCACTGATTGGTCAACGAGTTACCATGGCCTCTCTACTCAAGCCTTTTCAAAGGACATCGCTAACATTTTGTTGGCGCCTGTGGACGACATGGATATAGAGATGAAGCCAGGTATGGTTCGAGTGCATGGGTTTGCGAATTATGTTCCTAATTCATGTTCCTAGATGGCTTGATCTACCTTCCCGAAATCAAGTATCGCCGCGTCCTTAACAAAGCATTTGGACCAGGCGGATGGGGACTCGCCCCTCGCAGTGAGACCAACGTTGGGCCTAAGGTTGTGAGCAGGGAGTATGCGCTTGTCTGCCAGGGCCGGTGTGTATATCTTTTCTTACTCCTAGCGACATCTGAATCTCCTTTCCTGTAGCTTGGTTGCAGTCGCTCGTGGTGAACAAGAATACTTTGATCCATCCAATATCCCTACAGCTACTGAAGGCTGTAAGAGCAATGCCCTCATGCGATGCTGCAAAGATCTCGGAATAGCGAGCGAGCTTTGGTGAGCGTGAATATAGACACATTATCTTGGTTGTTTAATCTTAATGCAGGGATCCGCGCTTCATTCGTGAGTTCAAGGTTAAGTATTGCGTGGAAGTGTTTGCGGAGCACGTCCCTACGAAAAAGAAGTATGTATATTTTTAAACTATACTGCTTTGCCTTGCTGATTGAACAATCTTTAGGAAGAAGTTGTGGAGGCGTAAGGACCAGCCGAAGTTTGATTACCCATGGAAAGAGTAGACGTACACTGTACATTATCACGTTCTTAATCTTCAGGAGCACCATGTGTATCCAGCTGTGCATTGGGTTAATATCGGGATCGGGTTTTAAGTATGATTATTCAGATGCCGGTCAACCATATACGTACTGTGCGGTCGACAACTATAGTCCAACATAACAACGAAGATAAATTCAAAACGGAGTCCAATGGGTGCTAACCAAAATATGGTATAACACGCCATGAGGTAATACGGTTCGAATGCAGAATACGGCACGGCAAGGGGGGACAGAGAACTGTTCCAGAAATCTTCACTCGTCTATTGTCGGTGACCTGGAGAACGTCGCTGAAGAATCGTAAAGTAAGCAGTGAGACGTGAGTAACGATCCGGTGCAAATTAATCGCGCACCTAGCTCGACTTCAGGTGGTCGGAGGTATCTGGAGTACCCATGATAGGCAGCCTGGGCGTCATTGATGAGGGTCTTCAAGAGAGTGTTCTCCTGTTCGTCAAAACTTTCATCATGCCAATCGGCCGATTCAAAATTCATTTCGTATTCCTGCTCTATTCTTGACAAAATGGTCGTCTTCCACCTCCTCCACACTTTGGTATCGTTAGGGAGAATATCATCC